>NC_056735.1:1002618825-1002821325 GCF_019279795.1 Protopterus annectens | reverse complement strand
ACCCTAACCCGTGCCCTAACCCTAAGGTCCATATGACTATTGCACCATATTGGAGGACATAGCTTGTTTTTTATGTCCTTCACTGTGCTGCGGTGTTTTCAGTGAAGTGCACTTACGCAAAAGTTCACTTTTGTTAAAGTGAACTTTCGCAGAAGTGAGGCTTCCTATTACAAGTTTGAAGTAGTGAACTTTCGTTCTTGTAATAGGAATCCATATAAATATATATATATATATATATATATATATATATATATATATACACACACACACACACACACACACACACACACACACACACACACACACACACATATATATCTGTATCTATATATATATATATATATATATATATATATATATATATATATATATATATATATATATATATATATACTATACTCTGCTGAATATACATTTTGACAACAGAGCTTATTGCATTCTGTTTTTATAGAAATCCCTGCTTGTTTCATGCAGAGGTTTGGAATGCCATACTATCAGTTCTTTTCAGAGGAGTTTGTGTGAAGGTAAGTAGGCTTTATTCTAATGCCAAAGTTTTCAGTTGTGCCCAACGTTTCAGCATTAGGACTGCTAGTCTGTGTAAGTGTTTGCAGGTTAGGGTTAGGGTTACAGTAAGCAAGGTGATAGTTTTAACATTTTGTGTGTGTGATGGATGTGCAGTGTGTGTTTGTGTGCATGTCCTGTGCAGTCATAATGCTACAAAAATGATTTTTGGTAAGGTAATTTGTAGGACTGAGGTTAGAGGTAGCAGCAGGTATAGGGTCATAGTTTTCACACATGATTAAGGTACTACATGGGGTTGAAGACCTGAGAGTGCTTCTGAAAATCTTAAACTTAAGGAATAGAGGAAAGGAGAAGTGTGATCTAGTAGGAGCAGAGATGGGTGGGCATTATCCAGTGGATTCGGAAAGTATTCAATTTCAGTGAACTGATGCCAAACCTAAAACTATCCCATTGTGGTAAAAGCTGTCCTGTAACAAGGGAGGGTTGAATGCTTTGTTTACCTATGTCAAGGTGATTAGGACTAGCAATACCTAAAGTTTTGTTTGTATCACTTCATCTTGTGTTGTTATATGGCTTACTCTAAGTTTTTGGTCCATGCCAATTATGAGATTACGTGGGTATTTCCTATAATTTCTCTATTTATAGTCCTGTCTCTGTGTATTTGTCAGCATATTCCTTTTTGCCTCTAGATTTTTGATTTGTTAATGTAGGAACTACAGCTTCAATGCAGTCATACACAAATTTCAACTGCAACAGGAGCTCAGATGTAAGTACTACAGAGGTTATAGCAAATGTTTGTTTAATTGAAGAAACTACAACAGTTTGGGGAAAACACGATTAACATTTAATGCTAGCATTCACTTTTAAGGCTACTTATAAGACTGTTTAGCTTTCTAGGTGGGAGGGATTTTGTAATCTTTGACTTGTGTCTGTTAAAGATACCAATGCCAGTGCATCTGGCAGCTGACACAGAAGTTAAGCTTGTGAACTATAGATGTCCTTCTGTTTGATGTTGCAGTATTCTTAACATATGGGTTCTGTTCTGCCCTATGACCTGACGTCCAGGCAGTATACAAAAACTTTTAGCCACTGCCAGTACATGGGTCATCACACATCTGCTCTGACAATGTCAGCCATAAAAAGACATCCAAACGTACCAGGCTCAGAACTTTTCTGCCACCAACTGGAAGGTTGACTGCTACATACGGTCTGCAGTTGACTTTCATGTGTGTTGCTAGCTTCAGAACAGTGCCCCATTGAGGATTCATTTTCTTGTTACTGCCATTTGTTTTTGTTCACGTCATCCAGGAAGGGCAAGTGTAGGTGTGAAAGGTAGATTCCACATAAAGATGGCCACGACCTCTGTCTTTTTTGTTTAGGGCCTAGTCACGACTATCAATCCTGTTCCATCTGTCAGGCCTTTGTGCTTAAGACTTTGTGCAGCTGGCTTTCAGCCATAAATTTGTATCTTGAAAATCAGCAGCTTAAACATCTGGCTAAAGATGTTATGGAGGGTTCCAGGGGTCCATCTGCTGAGCCAATTTTAAAGAGGAAGGTGAGCAAGGAAAAACCTGAATCCTCTTCTGCTGTGCCTTCTACCTTGGACATACTCCTTGAGGTCGGTGAAGACCTGGTGGTAAGGTTGGAGGTCAGATCCACTCCTTCAGCGGGTACCTCTGCGGAAGCCGCCAAGGGATCAGATCCCGGCACATCTGAGGTTATGCAGACATCTGTTTCGGGCAATATGGGGGAACCATAGCTTGTTGTGGTGGAAGACTCCAGCGACATCCCTGCTGTTGCGAGTAGGGATCCTTCCTTGACTACACCGAGTGTTTGACCTGCATTGGGTTCTTCTTCCTTGTCCCCTCACACAGAAAGACATGTGAAGAAGAAACAAAAGACTAAACATCCCAACATCCCTTCTTCTCCTCAGTATGATTGAGATGCCTTTTCCAGGGTCTGATCAAGACCTTGATGGCCTTAAAGCCTTCTTCTTCTCTCCCTCTGCTTTCTTTCACTTCCTGTCCTTTGCAGGCTGCTGGGTCTCCGGTTCTTGATTCTGATTCTGAGGATTCCTCCTCTGATGAGGATTCTCTTGCATATTCTACCCAAATTACTTCACCTCTGTAATATGCATCCCCTGAGGAGGAATTTAATGGGGGGATTCCCCTCATGAGGAAAATTCTTTTGGAGAGACTATTAATAAAATGAGGGAGTTCTTCAAATGGGATTGTTCCCAGATTTCTGAAAAACAGACGCAGTATTATGACCTCCTACAGATAGAATTTCTCTCTCCCTCTGCAGTTCCTCCATTCCTTCCAGCTTTCCTGGCCACATTCACTTCCTCCTCTAGAACTCCAGATTCACAGGCCCCCACTCCCAAAGGCCTGACACATTTTATAAAGTACCAGATGACTGCAGGTTTCTCTATAAGCATCCCTCTGCTGATCCATCTGTGGTTTCCATAGCTTCTGATAGGTCTTCCTATTTATCTCCTTCTACCAAACTTCTACCATCGGATAAAGAGAGCAAAATTCTTAAGAGACTGGTTAAAAAGGTATATACCTCTTCTACTTTGGCTATCAGAGATATTAATTGCCAGACTCTCATTTCTAGGTATTCCTTGGCTTTGCTTTCTCAGGCTTCACAAGCTCTGACTTCTTTACCAGAGTCTGAAATTAAAACACAGGTCTTGTCACTTTTGGCTGCATCCTCTCAAGTGGCTAGACATTCCATTAAGTGCAGCTATGATGCTGTTGAAGCATCATCTAGAGCCGCTGCTTCTACCTCTCTGCTTAGGAGGCATTCATGGCTGAGACTTCAATCATTACCTGATGATATTAAGGCAAAATTACTAGATGCTCCTTTGGACAAGTCTGCCCTTTTTGGTTCAGCAGAAGCAGACTTATTTAAAGCTCTACGAGAAAAAGGGAAAGATCTTCAAGACCTAAAATACCTCTGTTTCACCAGTTCCAAAATTTCATAGAAACTTCCTTGTCAAAACCTCATTTGTTAGATGACCTGCTCATTCCTCCTCTGCTTCCACTTCTGCTCCTAGGTCCATGAAGTCCACTAGGAGATCCCCTCAGTCCAAAACATATTCTTCAGTTCTGTCTTCACAGCAGTTCTTTCAGGCCAGGCCCAGTTCTCTGTGACAACCAGCTTTCCCTTCCAAGTCATACACGTCTTTCTCTTCACCTCTCTGTTTCTTTTCCAGCCTGGGCAAGGATCACTCAGGATGACTGAGGTCTTATCAATTATCCTAAAAGGCTACTTTATGACATGGAAGAATCTCCCTCCATTCATGGGAGTTCCACAGCCCTCTCTAGTCAGATGCAACTGTTTCCACAACTCTTTTCTCAGCTGATGTGTCAAGGCACTATTCAAGCTGTACCTCTGGATCAAGAGGCAAGAGATTTTACTTGAGAATGTTTTTGGGTCCAAGAAAGGATGACCCTAGGAGACCAATTCTAGACCTCTCACACTTAAACACTTTCCTGCCAGTGCCTTATTTCCAGATGCTGTCTCTTCAGACAGTCTTCCCCCTAATTTCACCTTAGTCTTTCATGGCTTCCTTGGATCTCAAAGATGCATATCCCCATCCATCCCCAGTACAGGAAATGTTTACATTTCTTGGTGGGTTCTTTGCATTTTCACTTCTCTGCCTTGCCTTTTGGTCTTTTCACTGCCCCAGGGGCATTCACAAAGTGTTTGGCTCCTGTCACTGCCTTTTTGAGGGACTAAGGCATACATCTTTTCCCTAGGTCCTCTTCAAATTCTTCTCTTCAATTATCATCTCTATTATCCCTTCTCTATCTATCCTCTACATCATCATATTACTATCCTACAAAACACTCTCATCTGCCTCTTCTATTACTACCCTACAAAAACAAACCTCTATCATCTATTCCAATTCTCTTCATAATCAATGCTATAATTATTAATCTCTCAATGCTTCCAAACCCTCAATCCATTATTTACAACTCTATCTACTACTCCACACAACTCTCCTACTCTCCTCCTACTCAACTACCTCCTCTCTAAACTCTTGAAGAAACCAAGCTTCTTGGGACTTGGGTCCAAAACGCCAAAAAAAAAAAAAACTAACTTTTACACCTGCAACACAACAACAAAACAACCAGAACTTGGCCACTACACTAGACAGAAACATACCTCACCTCCCTAAACCCACTAACCTCTTCCCCCTACCACTCTTTAATATCCTTTCCCTTTTAAAACACACACTAACTAATCCTAATATACAACAAAATGCAAAACCTCCCACCACCAAAAAAAAAAATTGCAACAAATGCATGCCCTCCCCTCCATAAGCTGCCATGGCTCTCTCCCTCCAAAAAACTAACTTATACCAACAAGCAAACAACTAAACACTTATTCTCAAACCCTACCTCAACCCTCTCTTCTTCCTCAACTTTCTTCTGCCTCTTTAATTTGCCTTTCTAATGCAAATAAATCAAAATCTATCAAAATCTAAAAATCAACACACCCCCACACAAACACCACCTCCCCCCAGGCAAAAACCTTTCCTCCTCTCCCCTCGCCTCCCTACTGAACTCCCTACCTCCACTCATCCACACTCTACCTTCTCTGCTTCTTCAAACTTCACTTCTTCTCAGTTCTTCTGGTCAGTGCAGCTGTCCCCTCCACTACACTTAACTCTACCCTTATTTCACCTCAATATCATACCCTACTTCTATACCTATGAACTTTTCTTCTCTAATCAGTATTAATAAAATTCTATTATTTTTCTTCCCTATTGTAACTGTGCTATTGACTGCTATTCTAATTGATGAGTTCTCATTTGGTTTGTTTACACAATATTACTCTCTCTCTATAATATATTGTAACTGTAAAATGTTGAAACCTTCTGTTATATGAGCTTTTCTCCCCAGGACTCCATTGAAAACAGGTTCTTATGGCCCAATGGACTATCCCTGTAAAACCAACGGCAATAAGTTCAGGTTTATCCCTATCTGGATGACCTTCTTTTCTTAGCAAACAGTTCAGATCACTTGTCTCAAAATCTCATGAAGACAATTTATCTCCTTCAAAGCATTGGGTTCACTATTAATTTCAAAAAATCCAGCTTAACTCCTTGACAGGATCATATCTTCTTGGGGTGCAGGTTCAGGACAGATGTGATGATGGCGTATTTCCCATCAGACAGGGTTCAGTTTCTCTCTTGCGTCATGGAGAGTCTTCTGACTCTTTCTTCCATCTCAGATAGGAAATTCCTAAGGCTTCTTGGATTCATGGCTTCCACAATTCCCATGTTGCCCTGTGCAAAGCTTCACATGAGACAATTTCAGTGGTTTCTATAGACAACCTGGTCTCAGCATGCTCATCCATTAGAAGTTATGATTCCTCTACTTCCCTTGTTAAACCAAAAACAAACAGACTGAAGAAATAAACAAAGATGCCAGTCCGAGTATTCCTTAATTTCCAGCAGGTTTATTTTAAGTGCTTTCTTTCATCCAAAATCAAGTGAACTTCATCAGACAAACCTTCATCCCAACATCCCTCACTTTAAATAATCTCATTAATTACATCATAAAATCAAATTAAAGTGGTATACAGCTTTCCCATAAAATCAGTAGAAAAAAATCAATAGAAGAAATGCTGTATAACATCTAACTACATTGAAAGCTATGACTCAGACATAAAACAAAATCAGTAAACCTTGAGTATGCTATGGCAACTAAGAATCAATGCTCACTGTCCCCCAGGGCTGAATGAATTTTGCTCAATTAAATGTCTTTTGAAATTGAGGGCTTTGGAAAGATAATATAAGTGCAAATGTTCTGATTTTTGTATTACTTGATGTGCAGTGATGAGTTGTCATAATATTCAAGGTTGGAGCTCATATGGATCCCAGTTATTTGTAATCCAAAAAGCATTAAGGGGGGGGGGGGCACAATCTTATAAAAATATAAAATGA
Organism: Protopterus annectens; assembly: GCF_019279795.1. Lineage (NCBI taxonomy): Eukaryota > Metazoa > Chordata > Ceratodontiformes > Protopteridae > Protopterus > Protopterus annectens. Next base: position 1,002,814,844 of record NC_056735.1, on the reverse strand, counting down.
TGGCCAGAGCCTCTCACCACTCTGTCAAGAATATCCTAGTGACCAGGCGCCATGGTTTCTCTGATGAGAAAAGTAGAAAAATCACCTCCCAGAACTCTGGTAATCATCTATGGCTATATGGCAATTCCTGTCATCTATGGCTTCTCGGTACTAGGCCCAAGGAAACTCCTTTCCTTGCTGAATCATAGCAGGCGTGGAACTACTGATTTCACACTTCTCTCTTGATTCCACAAAATGCCATATCCAGGATTTCAGCAAGAGACAGACACAATCTGCTACTTCACTTCCTTGTCCCAAAAGACTAGAAAAGAAAATCCAGTCATGCTGCAAGGCCCTTTTCTCCTTCAGCTCCGTGTTTCCATCTTCTTTCCTTCAGCTAGTGTTCCAGACCCCTCTTTCACTTTCCAAATGGTCTTTTATATTCCTGAAAAGGTGCTCCACCTTGTGGTGTAATGGAAAACTACAATATATTACTTCTACATGAAAAAAAAAAGCATTTATATTTATTTACATATACATTTTACCTTGTATAACACTGGCTCTTTAAATTTCTCAAGTTATGTTAATTGGTTTTATAATTAATTATCTCATCTTAATTGACAGTTTTATTTTAACTGAGGACTCTTGGGGTTTCTTTGTCTGAAGAAGTTTATGTATTTCCTGAACGAAAGCACTAACAATAAACTGGTTGTAATTCTACAGCTTCCTATCTATCTTTGTTTTTGTTTTTGGTTACAAGCTTATTTTTTGTTTTGTGTCTACATGAAATACAGTGGGAGCTACACTCTCCCCCACCTGCAAATCTTGGGTCCCCCCCAAGTCAAAGGTAGATTAGCAGAAAATATCTACAAACACTAATGCACCATCAACTGAACAATATTTTTGCATTCAAAAGGTACATTCCACCAAGAGTAATCAACCTTATGCTTAACTTGGGATGGGAAGTCACCGCTGGAGTAGGAGGCATAGGGATTATGATCGCAGACCCACCAATCAGCTGTAGTCCCAAACTGTTATAGGTAAGTCTCTGTGGGGGCTGAATCAGTCTCTGCCATTTTGGTTCGGAAGAAACAGCTAAGGAATTTTGCTCGGAAGGTTTGTCACTCACATCACATTCACTGTTTAGTTCTTCAGTAGGCATATTGTCTAGTTCTAAGATCTCCTCTTGTATAACTTCACTTTCATTTTCCATAAGAGTATGACTATCCTCAGCAGTATTTTCTGAAGTTTGCATAGCAGGGCCTTCATCAGTATCAGGTTCTACAAGAGGCACAGAAACATTACTTAGTCTAGTGTTAGGTCTGGGCTGCTCGAAATGATAAGGAATGAATTCCCGTGCATTTACACTGAGATTACAGCCCACGGGGTCTTGAACATCCTCATAAAAAAGCCCACTGAAACCCCAGTCATCATCACTGTCCTCCTCTCCTTCAGCAGGAGGAAGCATAAGCTCTTGAATATTGGAGAGGATAGTTCCTCTCCACCTTAGCCTTCTGGATCACCTTGAGTTAGGCTTCCGCTGAGCCATTCTGGGTTCCGGATTCATGAGTCTCACTGATTTTGACAAAGGCATTAAGTTGTTTCGGTGCCAGTTTTTATGGGTCCTTCTTTCCCCTCAGGGCAAACTTGGTAGACAGAGATATTAGGTAGCTGAGAACAAATTATGTAAATCTCAGATCCCCAGCTGTCAGCTAGTTTATGCCTTCCTTGTAGTCCCAAATTTCTCAAAAGAACTCTGTCCCCTGGCTGCAAGTCATGCATCTTTACTTTTTTGTCATAGTAAGCCTTGCTTCCCTGATGTCTTTGTCCTGCTGACTTTTCAGCAAGCTCATAAGCCTGTCTGAGGTTCTTCTTGAGTCTCTCCACATAACTGCCATGAGATTGCACTGGTGTATCATCAGCTATGACTCCAAAAGTGACGTCAACAGGAAGATGAGCTTCTCTTCCAAACATTAGGAAGTAAGGTGAGAATCCTGTAGCATAATTTTTAGTGCTGTTGTAAGCATGCACCACTGTGGCTACATGTCTACTCCATTGACTCTTCTTCTCAGCAGATAGTGTCCCCAACATGTGATCCCCTTGAGGATGATAAGGAGTGGTGCAGCTTTTTTGGACTCCCAACAGAGTGAGTAGTTCATGGACAAGCTTGCTCTCAAAATCACATCCTTGATCAGAGTGTATCATTTTTGGCAGGCCATAGTGTACAAAGAACTTCTCAACTAGTAGTTCCTCCACTGTAATAGCTTTCTGATCGCGAGTGGGAAATGCTTGAGCATACCTGGTATAGTGGTCTGTCACCACCAGCATATTACTGATCCTCCCTTCATCCAGTTCAATGCACAGAAAATCTATACAGACCAGTTCCATGGGTCCACTACTTTCCATTTGACCCAATGAGGCAGCTCTGGTTGGCAGAGTCTTTTGCAATGAAGACATGTACAACAATAATCCTCAACATCTTGCTTCATGCATGGCCAGTAGAACCTGTCTTGTACCAGACCCATAGTTCTGTCATAACCAGGATGACCATGTTCATCATGCAATGACTGGAGTACTACTTCTCTATACTTCTGAGGAAGCAACAATTGCCATTTTTCACTGCCGAGTGCACTAGGAGATCTGTAAAACCATAAAATACAAATGAATCAATCCAATAAAGGCACCGAAATCCAAGGCAGTCAAGCAAGCAGATCAACGTATTAATAGTAGTAAAAGTAATTTAAATGTTTCAACTCCAGAATACAATAAAATGGGCTCAACACAAACCCAATACACAATCAATTGTTAAGTGCGCTTTCACCTAGTATAGTTCAAGGCTTCATCAGAACATTGACCCAACAACCGAAGTGGAAAATTCTAACCTGAGTGAAACATAACCACCATAATGGAACTTCGTGTCACTTAGCCCCCACATCTCCAAATCTTCTTACTTTTCAAGTGGCAAATGCTTTATGTATTTTTGGGAGAAGTCTCTGTACAGAATGGTGATTTGTGCACCAGTATCTAACAGTGCTTTACTATACACTACTTCTATTTTTACTGACATGACAGGGGAAGGTCCCAGTAGGCCATCGGGTAGTTTCTGTTTCCGGTGTTGTTCAGCTGTATGGCAGTCAGCATGTGGTTGAGGTAACACTGGTTGACCTTGCCATTTTAACAGATAAGACTCTTGCTTAGTAATGTTTTGCAGTCTGAAACGCTGAGATTTTGGCTGAGATGGCTTTCCAATTTGGTTGTTCACCTCAGATGAACTAGAAGTGTGCATAGTAGGTAGTCTCTCTCCCCTATTACAAGGGGTAGTGTGGAAAGGAGATCCAGGATGCTGTCTCTTGATGTTAGGTTTTATGGAGCGCATTATAACTGGGCACTCAGCTGGCTCCTTCACTGAGGCCCTTTGAAGTTTCCCTGCATTTCACTAGCCAATAATAGTTCATTCACTCTTTTCAAGTTCTCTGCATTAGGACACTGTCGCTTTATATGCCCTGCATCTCCACAGTGAAAACAAAATCCAGTAGGAATTCTGAGCATTGGCTGATTCAGTTCTTCCCTGAGTCCTTTCGTTGAGGTTCTAGCTGATGTATTCCTCCCTTCAGCTAAAGTTACCATGGCTTTCTGCAATTCTGCAACTGTCTTGGTGATTTGAGCTATGGCGTCAGTCAGGGAAAACACCTGTATCTGCAACTGTGACACCTCCACATTGTGGACACTCTGGGTCACAACTCCTGTTTGATTAGTGAGCACTGCTATAGGCTACTGCTGGTGTTCACTCACTATTTTAGTTGCTGTTGAACACTGATATTTGGCTTCCAACAGGGCTTCCTCTTCCCTCACCTCTTTATCCAACTGAGAATAAGTTAGAGTCTCTTCCCTATTTCAAATCCTCATTTTCCACACATTGGGGTCCATAGCTTGAGCTCCCTGTAAAATTTGTCCAATCCGTACTTGGTCATCTACTTTCAGATCCAACCCCTTCTTTAGGATGATCTGGTGGAGCATTTTATCTAATCGCTTAATGTAATCAGATAGTTTCTCACCAACTTCTTGGTATGTATGTTCAAACTAATACAGTAGGTCAGCAGCCCTCTCTGTCTTTCCAAACACAACCTGCAGTACTCCTAAATAGCCCTTAGCCATGCAATCTTGCTTACCCATCCATAGGTTGTGTATGGCATCTGCAGCTAATCCACAAAGCATTAAGGGGGGGACCACAATCTTATAAAAGTATAAAATGATGGCCAGAGCCTCTCACCACTCCATCAAGAATATTCTAGTGACCAGGCGCCATGGTTCCTCTGATGAGAAAAGTAGAAAATCACCTACCAGAACTCTGGTAGTCATCTATTCATCTATTGTTTCTCGGTACTAGGCCCAAGGGAACTCCTTTCCTTGCTGAATCATAGCAGGTGTGGAACTACTGGTTTCAGACTTCTCTCCTGATTCCACAAAATGCCATATCCAGGATTTCAGCAAGAGACAAACACAATCTGCTACTTCACTTCCCTGTCCCAAAACACTAGAAAAGAATATCCAGTCATGCTGCAAGGCCCTTTTTCCCTCCAGCTCCATGCTCAGTCTTCCCTCCTTCAGCTAGTGTTCCAGATCCCTCTTTCACTTTCACAATCGTCTTTTATATTCCTGTAAAGGAGCTCCACCTTGTGGTGTAATGGAAAACTACAATCTATTACTTCTACATGAAATACAGAGGGAGCTACATACATCTGGACCTATTTGCCTCCATTCAAAACAGACAACTTCCTCTCTTTTGTGCCAGGATCCCACACCCTATGGCTTGGAAGGTGGATGCTCGTTGTTTCTCATGGAAGGAGATGTTTCTTTATGCATCCCCCCTTCTCTCTCATTCAGAACGTCATGCTTAAGATTCAACAGGACAGACCAAAAGTCTTGTTGGTGACTCCCTTTGGCCAAGGCAGCATTGGTTCCCTCTTCTTCTGCAACTAGCTAAGGGCCATCACCACAAGTTGCCTCACTGGATGGATATGCTCACACAGAACAAGGGTTCCCTTCTTCATCCACATCTGTCAACATTAAACTGACCTTGTGGGTGATCAACTTCTAATCCCTTTCAGGCACCTTTACTCACAGGATGTGCTTGGGGTTTTGCAGGAGGCCAGGAAGCCCAATACTAGAAAATCTTACATTTCCAAATGGAGAAGATTTTCTATCCGGTGCTTTAATAAAAGTCTAGATCCACTTTCTGTGGACATTCCAGCAGTACTCTCTTACCTGTGTGAACTACTTAAAAGTGTCTTATCATAATCCTTGGTAAAAGTCCATTGTTCTGCTCTTTCTGCTTGTCTGCCATTATCACCTCCTTTAGCTTCCTGATTGGAAGCTAAGCTTTTTCTTAAAGGTGTCCTACATATTAAGCCTCTAAGGAAACCAGTCCCCCCTCTTTGGGACCTTAATTATGTTTTACAGAAGCTAACTCTGCCTCCCTTTGAACCTGCAAGTTCTGCTTCTCTGACATTTTGCACTTGGAAAACTGCTTCTGGTTGCCTTGACTTCTGCTAGGAGGGTCTCTGAGATTCAGGCTTTCATGATATCTCCACCTTTCTTGGTTTTCCACAAGGACAGGGTTTCCTTGTGAACCAACCCTTCTGTCATGCCTAAAGTGGTGAATGACTTGCCTCTTAATCAATCTATCCAATTGCCTAGCTCTTTCCATTCTCCTCAGTCCTGTAGTGCAAAAGTTTTGCATACTCCAGATGTACAAAGGCAACATAGATTTCACTTGGACAAAACTAAAGCTATCAGGAAGCCAGATCAGCTTTTTGTGTCTTTTCATCCCAGGCTCTGGGATTACCTGTCTCTAAACAAACAAGTTCATCTTGGATTTCTAAGGCTATTGTGTTTTGTTATGATTTCCATGGTAAGTCCCTGCCTACTGCTGTCAGAGTCCATTCCACTAGATCTGAGGCTTCTTCAGGGGCTTTTTTTAAGGGTCTGGATACTAATTCCATTTTGGAGACTGCTACATAGTCCTCTGTGTACACCTTTACACCTTTACCAAACATTACAAGTTGGACACTATTTCCAGATCCAGAGTAGGATTTGCTACTGCTGTTCTCAATGGTTTTGTGGAAAATTCTTCCTTGCAGCCTTCCTCTGCTCCTTCCACCTCCCAATGTACCAACTAAGCTGTGGCACTCTCCCATATGTTAAGATACCGCAACATTGAATAAAAGGACATAGAATAGTTGTGTAAAATCTTACCATAACCACAGATGTCCTTCTCTTCTATGTTGCAGTATTCTGTCCCTCCCACCTTCCCCCTGCAACCTGTCACTTCCCTGGATGACTTATTGTTTTGTTCCTCATGGAGCATCCTTGTTCTAAGGATGGTATGTGCGGATGTCCTTTTATGGCTGACATTGTCAGAGCAGGCATGTGATGTCCCACATACTGGCAGTGGCTAAAATCTTTTGTATACTGGCCGGACATCGGATTGTAGGGCAGAACACAACCCATATGTTAAGAATACTGCAACACAGAAGAGAAGGTCAATTGTGGCTATGGTAAGATTTTACACAGCTATTCTTTCCTGTGGTACAGGGTTTGATTCTCTCAGCCTGTGCTTGCTTAGTGCGTGACCTTGAATAAGTCATTAACGAGGCATTGCTCCTGGGTCACCCCTGAAAAGGGACTGTATGCCCAGTGGCCTACCTGATTAACAAATAGGTGTTGTTATTATTATTATTATTAGTAGTAGTAGTAGTATTTAATTTTGCAATACTTACTGGAACATTATGTTTTGTTTTGTAATGGCAGAAAAATACTATGGCTTAGCAGTGGCTATCAGATTAAAAAAAGCATTGATTTGTGGCATATTCCAATGAACAGTCAAAAGATCCTTTTTTCTTTTGGTTGTTTTTAGCTATAACTTTTTTAGTTTGTTTACTTAAATCTATTTGTACATAAGATTACCTATTCTAGTTTTAAGCCCTTAACACAGTGCTCCAGTTTAAGGGATTTCAGTAAACAGTGTGATAGGGAAGGATGAATTACATGAGGGTACACACTATCACAAAATTGATGCATTTTCTAGATCAAAATTAGATACTTTCTTTTTTTCTGCTAGATTTGCAAGCCATGCTTGTTTTAATAAATCATCATATTTATTTATTGTGTCACATTTTCATCTTAGATAGATGAGTGCCTTACTTGATTTTTTTTTAAGTTATGTTGTAGGATGACAGTATAGTGATGTAACTTCAGTTGTTTCTTTTTAGGCAACTTTATCATGCTTGTCACTATCAGTTTATTGCATGTATCTTAGAAGTGTAAGCTGTAAAAGCAGCTTGCAGTATTTGTTGCATAATTATGCTCATTTTCATACCTCATATCTTTCTTGGGTAATTTTGAACATATTTCCATAGCAATAAATATTTTTTTAACAAATTTTGTGAAACATGTCCTAATTAATGCCTTGTTGAGACTTGGAATCTCATATACAAATAGACTCAGTGTTGTTCTTACTTATAAAAGTTTTAGCTGATGTTTATGGTTTTCAGTCCAGTTTTACAGGATTGCATGTTTTGGATTCATATATTAAATAAGGCTGCTGAGATTGAGTAGATATATCTTGTAAAGAAATTGTACTCAAGATTGGATGCACTGATGGCCTTTAGATAGGTCACTGTTGCAGTAGTCCTTACTACTGAAACTTCAACCACAGAAGTCATTACATCAGGCCCAACATCCAAAGCTTAGTATATCCTCGCCCCCTTAAGGTTGGACAGATATCAACCCTTAAGGATGCCACGATGTTCCTTTTAAACAGCCAATGCTGCCCACACCATTTTAGATCTTTCTTGTTACAGTAAACAAGGTATGTGCTATTTTTGTGCTTTCATAGTCTGGCATTGTTTCCCTTCTCAGGAATGCAGCCAGATAAGTACCCCATTGGAGATTTTTTTCCTTATTTTTATCATTTAGAATAGTTTGTCAGGGTCAGTTAATTCTGTGCAGTTTAGTGTGATAGGATGTCCAGTCTGATATTTTAAGGCATATTCATATGAAGAAAGAAAGCAACTGTTCTTGTGGCAGACAGATACCACATAAATACTACCACAGTTTGTATGTTGTCTGTTTATACCCAGAGCAGAATACTGACAACCATCTTGTGGAGTTTGGACTAGATGTCCCACCTCAGATGCCTGAGACTAAATACAGTTTTGTAGTTTCAGAAGAGACAGACTGTGTAATCACAATGTTAGTCAAAGAGGAAATCCAACAAGAGAATGTGGATATACAGGAGTTGATTCTTGGTCCCTGGCCTCCAAGATAGCAGCTTTACTAATAAAGCTCAAGCATAGGATGCCCACATCAAGCTCCCTACAGTTGCCTGGGCTTCAGGAAATAAGTGGGTCTCAACGCATTACCTCTTCTTCCCAGGCTACTCCCCAGGAATGAAACTCCTAGTTTCAGGTGTGTTTTCAGGGTCTGCATATCCTACAGCTAAGTTCAGACTAACATTCAGTGTCTAAAGTTTCCTTTGCCAAGAAACAGAGAGACCCTTCCTCAGACAGGAATGAGGACTCTTCAGAAAATGAGGAAGAAGAATGAGAATATCTTCCCCCTCCCCAATTTTGACACTGACACTGATAACACTACAAATGAGTTCTCATTTGAAGATAACATTTGTAGAATGAAAGGTTACTTCAAATGGAAAGAAAAAGATGTGTCAGACCCAGAAAAGATATTTTAATTATTGGGTTTGGTTGCTTCCTAAACCTGTGGCAATTCCTCCAGTTTTGTGCTCCTGCAGGAGGCTTCTGACCGTTCTCATACAATGGGACCTTGGTGAGGTTTTGAAGGTAAAAAACTCAAGATGGAGATTTTATAGTGTAGACGGGATGATTTGGGACATGTATGCTTGGTTACAGGAGACAATAAAATAATCTATAGAAGAAAGTCATTTGACTGACATTAACAAGAATAGAATTTGTGATTTTTTGAAAGCAGTTTAGAAGGGCATTATTAGGGGAGAAAGGAGCAAGCATAGTAAAGAGGGGGAACTGAGGTGGGTCAGATAAAAACAACGTACAGAGTATATTGGAAAAATATCTTTTTGGAGGAGAACAAGGGGGTCTTAGATATGCAGGGTATCAGCCATAGAGCTGCTAAACATGAAAGACAATACTAAGGTTGTATAGAATTAAAAGAGAGTGAACACTATGGTTGGCTGCTGGTGAGGATGATTCAAAATTACGAGCCCAGAAATAAAAAGATCAGAAAATAAAGAGCAGAATAAAGTTCCTCGGATGTAAGGAGAGGAAGTCAGAAGCAGTTTCTATATGGAGCTGTATGTTCAGCTAATGGATGCCATGATAGGTGATCAGATCACTCTGCAATGGGATGAACCTGTGGCCTCAGATATGAATAGCAATATTCTTAGGGAGTGCCAATACCATAGGAGAGGTTTGCAATACTCTCAGAAAAATAAAGCACAGCAAGGTTTGCAGGCTAGATGATTATCCTGTAGACATTTACAATCTGGTGGGTTTTCAGTTAGTGGAAGAGTATTTATGTCACTTATGGTGAGGGAATGTCATGATGATAACAGCTACCCCCGTATCAATGCAGATCTTAAAATGTTTGCAAAGTTCTAAGCAGTATGCTTTTATACAAAGATTCTAAAACTTAAAAGGGTACGCAAGATAGGTTTTGATCAGAGAGGAAGATCCAAGGATCATTGGAAGCTGATTATAGATTTCATTGATATTATTGAATCAAGGGGTATTATGTCAGACTGTATTATTCTTCTCTCTGTCATTGAAAAGACCCTATAGTCATATTAGTATTCTTATAGAATACCTTAACAGAGACTGATGTAGGAGAAAGTTTTATTACAGAACCTATGGTCTTAAACAGGAGTCTATAATTAAGGGTAGGAACTAATACAGGTGTATACAGTGCAGTAGTTATGTAAAAAGGTTTGAGGAAATGATCTCTGTTATAACCTCTTTTATTTTTGCTATGATCGTGGCTCAATCACAAAAGTTTAGGCACCAGTTAATAAGTGATTTTAGGGCTGGTAACTCAGATTTGTTTGTCATTATACATCTAGTATACTGATGACTACATAATTCTGTTCTCTGCCTCAGAAGGAGATCTTCTGGGACTTTTTGAAAGATTTCAGATTTTTGGAAGTAAACCAGGGATAGTTTCACCAAAAAATGCCAAGAAAAGTTAAGCACAATTATTGTTAATTTATTGAATTAAAGATTCTGGTTATGAGGGCTGGATATGGTACACAACTTTGAAATGACAGTGAGCAGTAACTGGAAGGCTGTATATGATAATATGATAATATGATAATCATATTAAACAAATGGGCTGTGATAATTCCCCTGCTATCAGGTAGGGTAAGTGTAGGGAGAATAATGTTCCTTCTGTACATCACTAACACAGAATATTTATATACTGATTAATAGTATGGATAAGGATAAGATCAGCAAGAGAATGAATCCCTTTGCTTAGGCTATGTATGGGGAGAGAAAAGTAGATGTGGATCCTTAATGCCAGGTTAGGGGATTAAAACCTGAGAAATGAGTGGGGGTATCCAAGCTTTGAGTGCTGTAGTCTAGCTGTACTCTTTTCCAGATATTAAGATCACTAGCAGAGATGAAACTCATTGGGGAGTCTGATAACAGTAAAGGGGGTGTAGAATTGTTAGGAGAAGGCCTTTGTTAGCAAACCATGCACAGAAGTGAGGAGAGCAGATTATAGTATCAGATATTCTGTCACCTATGGAAGGAGTGGAAATTAACTGGGTACCATTGCTGGGAAGATAACATAAGTGGAGTATTATACATTTTCTTGACTTTTTATTGGATGATGAAAACAAGTTAGTTAAGAATTTTGCAGGTGAAGACTAAATGTGATGTTAAATAGGGCTGATTGTTAGAAGATAAACATATTAAATGTTGATGAAGTTTAATTATGAGACAAGATAAAGGATAATAGTAGGAACCTATGCCATGTATCCTGATGGAGAAAGCTAGTAAAATGGGCACAATAAAAGATAATGGATAATGATGGGGAGACCCAACAAAAGCAGAGGATACTAAGAAGAGATGACAGGAATATACAGAAGAACTATATAAGAAGGATTCTAATATTACTAACACAAATGATATTATGTTCACTGATCTAGAGTTCGGTATCACGGAGAGTAACATTATATGGGTTCTAAATAGCCTAGCTAATAAAAAGGATGCAGGAAATGATGGAGTTCCAGCTGAATGTCTTAAAAACCCTGCACAATGATGCTGGTACAGTGGTGTTTAGAATTTACCAGTAAATTTGGAAAACATGGTAGTGACATTTTGATAGTAAAAAGGATTTTACATTCCAGTCTCCAAAATGTGCAATGCTAAAGAGTGCTCAAATTGTTGAGCAGTTGGACTTGTTTCACATGTTAGCAAGGCAATGTTTAAAGTCTTGCAAGTTACACTCTAACAATATATTAACTGAGATGTATCATCTTACTCATACTGCCCTACCCTAGCTCAGTTATTCTTTCTGCCTGCCACGTATGGGAGGGGGGGACAAAGGGGGAGAATCTTATACTGATGTAACTGTTACCGTTTGTGATACTTATTGCTTGACCATCAACTGTCTGTTTCTAAAACATACTGTATTATATCCTGGTATTTCTCTTGTATTATCTGTTCCATACACATTTTTCAACTATTGCTGTATTAATTTCTGGATAAACTACCTGTTTAATTGTTTATTGTTATTTTTTGTAAATACATATAGACTGTGGAGCTTTTCTCCCCGGGCTTCCATTAAAAAAGGGCTAACCTTGGCCCAATAGACTTTCCCGGTTAACAAACTTCGAATAAATAAATAAAATAAATGTTAAAGCTGGTTTCTAAAGAGGAAGGGGTACCAGGAATCAAGCTGCCAACATCTGCCCAATAATGGAGAAAGCAAGAGAGTTCCATAAAAATATTTGCTTCAGCTTTATTGACTCTAAAGCTTTTTACTGTGTGGATCATTGCAAACTGTGGCACACTCTTAGTGAAATGGGGATACTAGGTCAGTTTATTTGCTTCCTAGGAAATATATACACATAGCAAGTAGTAACACAACTGATTGTGGAATAACTGGATTTTTCAAGACTGGGAAAGGAGCATGCAAAGTCTATATACTGTCACCCTACTATTTTTAATTTATATACTGAAATTTTCATGCAAATGGTTGTTTTAGATGGGTGAAAGGCTGAAATCAAAATTGCGGGGAGAAATATTAACAACCTCAGATATGCAGATGATACAAGTGCAATGATTAACAGTAAGGAGGAGATGAAGACCTTGTGGATGAAGGTGAATGTGACATCCCTCCTCTGGGCCAGTAATCAAGGAGCCTCAATCATCACTACTGACACTGGTGAGGGGTGTTCACTTGGAACAAAAATAGATACACACAGTATTTCCAGATGCAGCTCTCTGCACCAAGCACAATTTCCCTTTAGAGCACAAAGGGAACACACTCCCAAACAGAAAAACACACTCCCATCCTGGGGCAGGGTTTCCATCTTTCTTGCCAGACCCCAAATAAGACTACACACTAACCACAGCTGTAGAGCTACAGCTGTAGAGTTGAGTCCTCACGACACATAAACACCTTAACTAGATCACTAGCATTTTGTCAAATTACTTCTTCAGATGTGAAATACATTTAAAACAATCAAACCATTTATACCAAACCATAAGTCCTAACCACCAATAAATTCATGTCTCCCCATCCTAAACCAATCAAAAAGTATAAAACATTATACAAAAAATGTTATACAATTCACATTGCCTAAATGACAACCTATAACGTTGCAACCCTTCCCCCCATCAGGTAAGACCCACACAATCTGTTCATCTCCAGGGCTATGTTTTTCTTACTCAGTGTTCAAATCCTCGTGGTTCGTCTGATTGCAGCTGAATGCTCATCTATGTATCCCAGTGTGAGACACTTGAATCCATGAGCTGTTTATGTTAATATACTTTCTCAAAGTTTGACTTTGGAGGCAGTGTATTTATAGATCATGGGTGTAAAAGGTTGCCACCATTGCAATTAAAAAAAAGAACAACTTTTTCCTTTAACTCACTATCAGTCACAAGTATAGTGTTGTTTACTCCACCATTACTTTGTTTTAATTGTATTTGTTGACTTGGTTAGAGCACCTTTTTCAGACTCAGGAAGGAGTGCTGTTTGGTTAAGTGATTTGTTTAGAGTCAGACAGTTATGCAATGGAGGCTAAGGACTTCAAACCCCAGACCTTCAGACCACAGAAAACCACTCATTATCAGCTTCTTAATTCTCTCTGCCAACTGCCAGATGACTGCTAGTGAATAAAGTCAATTCCCTTTCTGGGGGTAAGGGTCAAGCTAATGAAGAGTGAGAGTAATTAAACTATGCACTGAGGAAGTACATTTTTTTTTTTTTTGCAGTGAGCCATAATCTACCTCTAAAAATGCAGAAACATACTCAAGAGTTTGACATGCAATAAGCTAGTGACTTATGTCTACACCTTCATGTGTGGCATAATCTAAATCATGCAGTCTTGTGAGTTACAACTCCATGTGAGCCCCAGTCTCCACCCAGAACTGAGCCATGAAAAGTGTGCATGGACACATGCTACTCCCCTTCACTCAAGAACGCATGAGCAGGCAAAGCCTTTTCACTACCCTCCCCCCATGCCAGTTCTGGCAGCTGCCAAAGCCACTAAATGGAATCTGGTCATTTGCACTATAGTCAAGACTTTATCTCTTTACTTCAATGAAGCTGGCATTTGTTTGCTAGTGTAGTGAACTGAACAAATGAGTTAACTTATAGACAGTATGTAGTAGTACCAATTCATAGATATATAAAACTAGCAACTAGTACTGATGAGTTGTTGTTTTTATACAGGATATCTTCCATAAAAGTATGTTGATTTAAATTGTATCTAGAAGAATTAGCAAGACTGTTTACCAACATTGAAAGAAACTATGGCCATGATATTTAAAGTTTAATTTTCACGACTGCATTTCTAACTTCATCAGTTTTGTAAGCTGTCTTGATTTTCCAACTTCAGCAAGCTTTCTAAAAAGAAACTTATAGAACTGACTTTTGCATTCCAAAAAATAATTTGCTCAAAGATTTTTCTTGTGAGAAATGGTGACCAAATGTTTTTGCTGAACTATAATGAAGTATCTGTTTCCTTGCTAGGCCTGCATAAGCTGTTTTTTTTAAGCTTTAGCATTATTATATAATGGAAGCAGCAGCTGTCAATTCATTGACAGAATTAGAAACCATCAGGCTCTCTAAAGACAAAATCACTAATACTAATAGAAAAATCATTAAGCGTTGTTATCATTTATCTAGTCATGTACATAGTACTATTAGAACTGTATCAAATGTGCATTAAGCAAATGACACCACTGATTTGCAAGATAAAAACAAGAATAATTCATAAGAATGTGGTCTCATCTGCTGAGGAATGTGTTGCATGTGTGTTAATTATATACTGGTAGCACAAAAAAATCATGGTAGCTAAAGTTGCAGAATGAAACACTGTTAGACTAGTTAATACAAAATATTTTTTAACATATTTCTGGTTAGAATGATTCTCAGTTTTGCATACATTTAGTTCATATGGAAATCAAAATCTAAGCCAACTATATTAGAAGGAGTGAATATAGTAACAAAGATAAAACAACTGGAATTGAGATCTTTAGAAAAAGATAGGAGCAAACTACATAGGAAAAAGTGGGAACTGTGGGAGCTATTACAGTTGTGTAAAATCTTACTATAATGGTAGATGTCCTTGCCTTAACTACTGCAGTATTCTTAACTATATAGGATTCCCTACCACAAAAGCTTGACATCCAGCCAGTCTTCCAAAGACTACTGAATTTAAAACGTATGCTGACTGTCACCATATGCACCCTGCATAACGTATGGCATAAAAGTGATATTCAGGCTTACCAAAACAGAACTGATTGCCCCAGGAGGAGCTCCAGTCCAAGGAACCCAAAAAGGTAATGTGCATCCTGGAAGGTAAAGAACTAGGTGGATGGAGGGAAGGAGCAAATACTGCAGCAGGAAGGCAAAGACATCTACTGTTATGGTAAGAGTTTACACAACTGTAATATGTCCTTACATTCACTCCTGCAGGATTCTTAACTATATGGGAGAGTCCCAAAACTCAAGAGGAAATTAGGGAGGAGGAAGGGGCAGAAGAATCCTCTAAAAAAACATAAAGAACTGAACTAGCAAAACCAGCCCTAGCTTTAGAGATACCATCCAACTTGTAGTGCTTGTTAAAGGTATGCACAGAAGTCCAGGTAGCTGCTTCAAGAACAGAATTAGTATCTAAGCCTTTGAAAAAAGCACCAGAAGAAGCCACAGCTATAGTAGAATGACCCTTAGTCGAAAAAGAAAGGCTCTTACAATGAAAACTGTAACAAAACAAAATAGCCTTAGAAATCCAAGAAGAAATAGTCTGCTTGGATACAGCAAGCCCCAAAGTTCTAGGATGAAAAGAAACAAAAAACTGATCATATTTCCTGATAGCCTTGTTCATATCCAAAGTATGCAGTACCCTCTCACAGTCAGTTTGTGGAGAGGGCAGAAAGTAGGCAGAGTAATACACTGATTAAGTCAAAGCTCATTAACCATCTTCAACATAAAAGAAGGGTTAGTGCACAAGGACACTCTGTCCTCATGAAAAAAACAAAAAAGGAGGGCAGGCCATAAGGGCCTGCAACTCAGACACCCATCTGGCAGAAGTAAGCACTATCAAAGGAACAGCCTTCCAGGAACACTGTTGCAAAGAAGTTGAAGCAGCAGGCTCAAAGGGAGCCTGAGTCAATTTCTCCAAAACAAAATTAAGATCCCAGGGAGGAAGAGCAGGGTTCTTGGAAGGTCTAATATTAAAGATGCCTTTATGAAATTGTTTCACCTTAAATCTAGCAGCTAAAAGAGGAGAAAAAGGCAAACAAGCAGAGATAGCTGATGGGTGGGCCTTAGGAGAAGAATAGGCCAAACCAGCATTGAGCAACTCACACAAAAAAGAGAAAACCAAAGGAGCAGGCACATTAAGTGGGTCCAAGTTATGAGAAAGACACCAAAAAGAAAACCTCTTCCATTTGGGTGAGTAGGATTTTATAGTCGTAGGTTTCCTGGCCTCCTGCAGGACTTGCAGCACATCCTCAGAAAAAAGGTGTTTGTGAGGAATCAAAATCCTATCACCCACAGTGCCAGTTGAAGCATGGACAAGTGGGGATGGGTAAGAGATCCCTTGTCTTGTGTGATTAGATCCACCCTGTGAGGTAACTTGTGATGATTGCCCCTGGCTAGATGCAGAAAAAGAGGATACCAGTGAAGTCATGGCCAAAAGGGTGTCACCAACAAGATTTTGGGAGCATCCTGTTGAATTTTGAACAGGAATTTTGGAATGAGAGGAAGGGGAGGGAAAGCATAAAGAAACATCGCCTTCCAAGAGGAAGAGAGGACATCCACCTTCCATACCAGAGGACCTGGGACTCCGTCACAAAGGAGAGGAAGTTGTTTGTTCAGAGGAGAAGCAAAAAGATCCACTTGAGGAGTACCCCACTGGTGGATAATGTCCAGAAACACATCCCTGTGAAGCATCCATTCGTGAGACTGAGTTAAGGACCTGCTCAAGAGTGTCTGCCACAAGGTTCTGACTGGTAGGGATATAAACTGCCTGAAGAGTTACTTCACTCTTGACAGCAAGATCCCATACCAGAAGTGCCAACCAGTAAAGAAGATAAGATCTTGTTCCTTCTTGTTTGTTGATATACTGCATCACTGTGGCATTGTATGTGAATACCTTGAGAGACTCTGGAGAAAAGAGAGACTGAAAGGCCTGAAGAGCCAGCAGAAAAGCTCTCATCTCTTTGACATGGATGTGTTCCTTCTGCTGACAAGGAGTCCACACCCCTTGTTCCTTTAGAGAGCCAAAAGTGGCCCCTCCATCCCATATCTGAAGTGTCTGTAAACAATTCCTGAGAGGGAAGAGAGGGATCAAAAGTGATCCCTGGATTCAGAGACAATGGCTGACATAGATGCCGGAACCGTAGGGGGAGGAAGGAACCCTCCCCCCACTTTTTCAGCTGTTTTAGGACCCAGTGGAGGACTCAGCGTCATGTCGTATGAATTTTAAACACAACACAAACATGCATGGGAATCACGTCATTGCTGCCAGAGAGTCACCCACAGCAAGCTCTGTTTTATTTTTGCTGGTGTGTGTGAACTCCATTTTTGATGCTGATGAAACTGCTGGGCTCCATTTGTTATTTAAGCTGATGAAATTGCTGGGCTCCATTTGTTATTTAAGCTGATGAAACTGCTAGGCTCCATTTGTTATTTAAGCTGATGTGTGTGTGTGTGTTGTTATTTAAGCTGATGAAACTGCTGGGATCCATTTGTTATTTAAGCTGATGAAACTGCTGGACTCCATTTGTTATTTAAGCTGGTGTGTGTGTGTGTGTGTGTGTGTGTGTGTGTGTGTGTGTGTGTAAAATACCTCATTTATTTATTCTTGGTGGTTAGGATTACCTAGGTTCAAACCCTGTACCCTAGGTACAACGGTCTGCATTCTCTACCCACACCACGACATTCAGTCCATACCTCTCAACCGTCTACATTACTCCATGACAACAGAATTCACTAAATAATGATAGCGCTTTAAGCTTCAGTTTTCCTATCTTTCAATGGAAATACATGGTAACACAAAACACTATTTTAGCAACTTTCTAAGATTATACAAGCAATATTTAAAATGTGTCCCTTGTTTTGGCCCTTTGCCCTCCCCCAAAAAAATATATATTTTGGCTTTTTCCAGATTTCTTCTGCTGTGAAATTGAGATATTTAGTTGTGTCACGTGGATGTTGCAGTGGTAGTGTTGTTGCCTCACAGCAAGAAGTTCTCGGGTTTGATTCTTGGCTGGGGTGCTTTCTGTGTGGAGTCTGTATGTCCTCTTTGTGTTTGCATAAGTTTCCTTTGGGTGCTCCAGTTTCATCCCATGTTACAAAGACATGCGTCTGGAACATTTCTCCCTGAGCCGCTGCTGAAAATTGGCTTTGTTCCAAGTCAAACTTTCCCAGTAAACAAATGTTAATTAAATAAAAGCTTTTACAATGAGTTGAGAGCTTCAGGGGAAGAGAAGTTTAGTCCTGCTTATTCCAACTCTGTTTGCATTGTTAGTATTACAACAGGTAGTAGTCTTACTTTTGATGCAGAAGGCTGTGGGTTCTACTCCCACAACATGCAGGTGGATTGCCGATACTGTACCGTGTTGTACTTTAAAGGGAGTGGATGCTGCAGTCCTGTGAATATCCTCCTTTGGAGGAGTTACCTAGTAACTATGAACCTGTTATCAGTTTGCCATCCATTCCCTATTGCAATTTTACTAGCTTATCATTTTTTAATGTAACATAGACACTTTATTCTTCAAGGTCATCAGCCACTTTATTTGTAGATGAAACAGACTGGTGCTGTATTATACAAGGAATATAATTTAATACAATCAGGAAGATGAATCAAAGAATGCATATATGTATGCATGGCCATAACAATGTGTTTGAAAACAGCCCAGAGGAAAGTGTGAAAGGCTCAAAATCATGGGCAATATTTAAGCTTTACTCGTTACCAAAACAATGGATGAAGGTAAAACAGTTAACACCACATTACCTTGACCTGGCCAAGCCTTTTGACACAATGCCCTACTCAGGTGTAGTACAAAAGATGAAAAATGTAGAAGCAAACTCTTGCATCACTAGCTGGATTGCCAACTTGCTCACAGGATGCAGGAGGTCAAAATAGGGGAAGAGACCAGTCACCAATGGAGTCCCCCAGGGTTTGGTGCTGAGCCTTTTTATGTTTGGCATATACATCTCAAAAGTAAAAGGAAATACCAAAGGGCTTTGGCCGGCTAAGTTTGAGATGACTGTAAACTAGGAACAGTTACTGAATCCCTGAATGACTTTTACCATCATGCAGGAAGGTTTGTCCCAAATAACAACTGGTGTCAAAATCATGACAATGCCCTCCGAGAACTGATCCAATTGTTTGGCATTTGGGAACTTGTGTGTACAGTGACCTTACTTTTGACCAACATGTGCCCAGAGTCATAAAGCCTTTCTATATTGCACAGCTTATAAACAAACTCATTGTGACTAGATCTAGAGATGTTGTTGCCACCCTTCACAAAGCTCTCATTATGTCAATCATTTTGTATAATGCCCGCTTTGGCATGTATCTGTCCAGCCCCATGCAACAATTGGAATACCTTCAGAGATACCTTACTAAAAGGATACAAGTCCTAAACAATAGGTCTTGCATGGACCACCTCAAAGATTTATTACTATACTCAGTATCCTACAGAGTGCTTAGAGGTGACATGTCTGCCATACAAGGCACCCTCCAACCTAATACAGATGGACCTACTGGACATCAGAAAGTGAAATGGCATCAGAAATACTCAGTCCAGGTATCTAAACTGAATGCTGTGGAGAAATGGATATATATCACAGAGGCTACCACTGTTCCCGAACAGACTATCCAGAAAAATAAAACAAAGCTCATCCATCCATACTCAAATGCCACTTGGATCTAAAGATGGGTAATAGAAAATGTATTCTAGGATTGCCCCTCAAGCCACTAATGGATAGAGGCAGTTCCTAAATGCTACATCCCTTACATGGGTCTTTTCAAATTATCTATGGTATGATCACAGTTATTCTCACTAGGGCTAATATACAATTATCATCCATGGGATAGGTAAGACCAATCAGAAAATGTTAATTCAGGCACCAAAAGGAATTGACTAAGCTTAAAATATCCTTCAAGTGTACCTATGTTGTGGTGCTAAATAGTTGTAAAGAATTGCCCTTTTTAGAATGCTAAGTGCCCCTCTCGCCCTCTGCCCCCCCCCCCAGTCTTCAACAGCTTCCGGCGCCTATGATGGCTGAATCTACCAGAGAAGTTCCTGTCTGAGACAAGGAAGAAAAGGAACTACAAATTCTAGAGGATAAGCATGTTGAAGATACACTGACTTCAGAAACCACTGAAGGTTTCTCATTGGTCAGAGGGAGCACAGGAATGGTGGATGCCATGAAACACATAGCTCTCAGATACTACCTTGTGGTAATGGAAGCCAGAGGAAGAAAAGTGTAAAAGAAAGAAATGAGAGTTAAGGCCTTTGGAGGGAGCAGTGATGCAAACACTGACATTGTCTGAATCTTGCAACCCAGAAAAAACATGATCCTGAGAAGGAGTCAGAGAAGACTTTTTGAAATTTATAGTGAACCCCAGGCTCTGAAGAAGGGATATGGCAAAATGGAGATTTTGCAAAAGGGTCTCTGGAGAGGACACCTGAATCAACAGGTCATCCAAGTAAGGAAATATTTGGATTCCTTCAAATCTGCAGAAGGCAATCACATGAGCAAGGCATTTGGTAAATACTCTTGAGGCAGTAGAAAGGCCAAAGGGCAAAGCAGAGAAATGAAAATGCCAGGAAGAAACAGAGAAATGGAGAAACTTCCTGTAAAGAGGATGGATCAGAATATGGAGATAAGAATCCTCGAGATCCAGAGATACCATATAGGCCTGAGGGAGCAAGAGTGGAAACAGAATCTGAAGGGACAACATCTGAAAGGGAGGTATCTTTAGAAAAGTGTTTAGATCAGAGAGGTCTACAATAGGTCTCCAAGTGCCCTCTTTTCTGGGCACTAGAAACAGTTGGGAGTAGACATCTTTCCCCCTTTGGGACACAGGCATCTCTTGAATTGTGCCCTGAGACAAGAGATCTTGAAGTACTTCTGGTAAAAAGGGAAGCTATTCCCGAGGAAGCTGAGTAATGCCCGTAAATGGAGGACAGGATTTCCACACCATGAAGTACCCTTGACAAATGATTGACAGAACCCAAGAATCCTGACTGATATGAAGCCAAACTGAAAGAGAAAAAGAAAGGCAAAAAGAAATAGGAATGTGGCTGGGAAGGGGTGAATAATCACACAGCTCCTAGTTTGTCAAGAAAGGAAGGCTTTGGAGTCCCCAAAAACTGAGTAGTCTTAGGAGGAAGAATCCGTTTGCCACTCCTCTTACCTTTAGTAGAAGAACATGATTTCCTACAAACAAAAGCAGGCTTAGCAGAGTAGTATCTCTAAAATTTAGGAACAGGAGAAACAAACACAGATTTAAGTTCCCACAAGGCCTTACTCTTATCCTGAAGGGACTTAAGCAAACCAGCAGCACCTTTCCCAAACAAAAGTTAAGAATCCAGAAGAGCATCCATCAACTTAACTTTAATATCATCAAGTAGAGGTTGAAGCCTAAGCCAAGAATACCACCTCATAACTGAACCAAAAACAACAGCCCTAGAAGAGGCGTCCACCACATCATAACTGCATGTAATAGAATGACAAATGACTTGATAGGAAGTCCCTAGCAAGGAAAGAATATATGTTTTATCCTCACAGTTTGGAAAATCAGAAATAAGTTGACAGGCCTGAGAAAGAAGAGCCAATGCATACCTAGACATATAGGTCTGATAACTAACAGCCCTAAAAGCTAGGGTAGTAGAAGTGTAAACCTTTTTGCCCAGCCTGTCCATAGGTCTGCTGTCCTTGTCAGAAGGCAATAACTTGGTGAAGGAAGCAATTGAGATGGCTTATCAGAGGCTACGGACACTACCAAAGGGTCAGCAGCAGGACATTTATATAAAAAAGAACAAACCTCAGGAACCCTATAAAACCTATCAGGCTTCTTTAGAGTAGAGGGAGAAAATAAGGTGTCTGAGAGGCATTGGAGAAAGCATCCAGTAAAGCAGCCAAGACAGGAGGCATAGTTGGAGGTTCAGGAAAGTCTAACTGCAACAACTCATAGTAACTTTTATGGATATCAGAGACCTGAGTACAAGTAGAGGGAGAAAATAAGGTGTCTGAGAGGCATTGGAGAAAGCATCCAGTAAAGCAGCCAAGACAGGAGGCATAGTTGGAGGTTCAGGAAAGTCTAACTGCAACAACTCATAGTAACTTTTATGGATATCAGAGACCTGAGTACAATCCTACTTAAAATATCCATCATCCTAGAGATCGTATCCCCAAAGAAAATTTCCTCCAAAGGAAAGTCAGGACTACTAGATTCCTCCTCCTCTGACCCATAGTCCAAAGCAGAAGGAATTTGAGTAGAATAAGTTAGGGATTCATCAGCAGAATCCAACTCATCCTCAGAAGAATCCTGGTCTCTAGACCTTTTAAGAGGTGTAGAGGACCAAGTAGGAGCAGGAACTGAAACCCCATGTGGTGGCTTTAAGAACATTAAGGAAGAAAATAACCCCTGAGTAAAAGCCTGGATCCCTAGAAGCAGAAGAAACATGTTTAATTTTTTTTTTTTTTTTTTTTTAAGGGAACGTCCTGAGAAGGTTCATCCAGGATGACAATCTAGAACTATAGCAGGAACTTGTTCCCCAACTAGAAACTGTGGAACTCCCCTAGGCCCCACAGAAGAAAAATTAACTGTGGTTCCCTCTGAACATCTGAGACAGACACCTGCAAAGCCTCTTCGGATGTGCTGCCAGTCGGATCCTCACTGGCCTCCAGCACAATCGCAGAAGAGAAATCCGACAACACAGCCAGGTGAGCCTCTGGGTTTGTAATGATCTCAGGAGAAACACCTGGCAGAGGCTGAACAGTGGTAGATTCCAGTCATACCTTTTTCACCTTCTTCTTCCCTAATGGCTGACCCTCAGGTGGGAGATTCCTTCCTTAGAGTCTTTAGTGTGTAGCCTAATACACTGGTTTTCAAGTTACAAGGAAAAGGAAGAAAGTCTACTGTGAAAGGTTTTCGAAACAAACACCTGATAAGTAGAACAAGACATATAGTCACGAGAAGCACCTAAGCAAAAAAGACACTTATCGCTGCAGTCTCTATGGGGAATCTGTCTCCCACACTGGCATTTACTCTTCCTGGATGACATTAACCTCAAGGAACACTAAAAAACAGAAAAAAACAAAATCCCCATAGGATAGGAAATCCTTGGAAAATGAAAATGTGTTCAACTGTCAGAAAAAGGATGTAGGTAAACAGATTGATGTAAAAGATATGTTCAGACTGGTGGCAAAGAAGTTCTGTTTTTGGTAAGCCTGAAGTAACCTTTATTCCCTGTGTTACACAGGCTGTGTATGGTGATGTTCAACATACCTTTAAAATAGACTGGCCAGATGCCAGGCTTCCACGGCAGGGAATCCCATATAGTTAGGAATACTGCAGCAGTGAATGTAAGGACATGAATACTTACAGGAGAGGAGTGCAGTTTAAAAGAAGGCAGGACTTAAATGAGCTATATTTGAGTGAAAATGATTGGGTATATTATAAGTGATGTATAATGTTTGCAACTGGGAGCATGGCAGTATGGTATGTGATGTAAAATGCTTGCAACTAGGATTGTGTCAGTGTGGTTTGTTTTCATTTATATAAATCTATGACTGCTTATGTCATAAGTGATAGTTTAATAAAGATGTTTCTTGTTTTAAAAAAATGGGACAGGAACTGAATAATTTATGTAATGTTGTTTAGGCTATATGATATATAGCAATATATGTCAAGTATAATGCTTGTTAATGTTAATTTGTTAATACAGTTTGATTACTTTTATATAAATGTAAATGTGCCTGTGTCACAAGTGATAATTCAATAAAGGTGTTTAAATAAAAGAAAGTAATGCAAATGCACAATTAAAAAAAAATAATGCACTTACCTTAAAACTTACCAATTCTTAATTCCTGTGTAGCAAATAATTGCTTAAACTTTCTAAATTAGCTTCATAATCTGTCATGCTCCTACTATCTCCAAAGCATCACAGCATACACATTTTCTGTAACGTCTGAATTTCTTGACTCGAATACTTGACAAGTTACATATTCCTTATTTGTTACTTGTGCTGTCCTACATGTGCATAACAATTAAGGCTTCTGTCTGCCTGGATGGTAAGATCTTAACACATAATCTACTTGCCATAAGGCCTGTAAAGCAATAATCAAGACCAGCTTGTCAAAAGAAAAATGGTAAGAACACTTATTAAAATTAATGAGGAAAGCTTCTCTTTTGGTGGAACAGATATGCAGATTATCCAAACTGTCCTGTATCCTTATCACACCTGAGTTATTATCTCCTTCTTGGCCCATGTTTTATATCATTTGCATACTTAGGTAGCTATACAGCTTGAAACAGCACCAAATCACTATTCTAAATATTATGCAGGCATCCTACTCAGAATAGTGTGGAACATCATTCCCTAACTTTGCCCTTTCAGCTAGGAATAGCTCACGTTAGAACTGCAGGTTCTTTTCTTCAGCCATATCTGAAACCATGGAGAAAAATGACTATTAATATCATGTATATTTAACATAACATCACATTTTAATTATTGATCCTATGAGAAGATTGACTGAAGTTCATTTAAATCAGTGCAAATAGAAAGATCTGGAGCTATGACATAAGAATTATGGGCTAACAGGCTTGTTGAGGAAGGTATACAGTTTAAGTGACCATTGTGTGCAAAATTCTTTTATACATAGTTTCATTATCTATCAGCATTAAATTCAGCAGACTTTTTTTCTGTAAGCTTAGCAAAGCAACAGATCTACTTAGTAGGTCTCTAATTTCTTACAATCATAGCCTCACTTTTGGCACTTTAAGGAAGTCTCAGTTTGCTGGTACACTCATCTTTCAAGTTAAAGGTCAGGGGGGAACATTTAATAGGGGCATGGCAATCATTCTGCAGGGCTGGATATTTATTATGCCCTAGAGTCTGGTGGCGGCTTTTAAGAATAGTACCATGCTTCTTGTACTGGGTTTCCAACATGTTAATGCTTCGGAGCACCTGTACCTCAGCTGGAATGAGATGCACTCCTTTCCAAAGTCCCATTTAGTTCATTCTGTCATGGGCCATCTGCTAGATGTTGCGTGAACTGTGAGATATTACCACCTGTCCCCCACCCCCAGCATGAGTGAGGCAATGCCTACCAGACCCTTGCATGACTGTTCAGCTCATTCCTGTACTGTTTATGTCTGATAATCAATCAAAATCAACTTTCATGACAGTGGACTGTATTGGTCATTACCTATGCATATATTTTTTTGCATTAATAAATTAAAAAGTTTTCATTTGTTCAAGCTGTGCAATAATGGTCAGTAATATCTTCAAGCAAAAGATGTAGTTATTCTGTTCCCTAATCTTTTCCAGATTTAAATTTAAATGCTCTTCCTAACTCTACCCCTCACCCCTGAATATTGGCCTTCCACGTCTTATTATCATGTTTATCCTGAATATTTGTGCCAAGCTGCCATATCTTAGTGAGAAACTTCAACTCCTTCTACTTAGCTTGCCTATTTGACATTGTGCAACTGATAGATTCTGTTGCAGTTTTAGAATTTCATGGAGTAGCCCAAGTTATTTTTTTTAAGTCTTGAATTTTGCGGAAAACATAGAATGCCCACACATCTCAAACAATGCTATCAGCCAAACACCTGCACTATCAGGTTTATGAGCAGAAGTTTTGTGAACCAGCTAGCATTATGACAGAACATATTAATGTGCAATCTGTAAAGGCCATCCAAAGCTTCTGTTACATGTGCTACTACTAATTTGAAAAGCTAATAAACAATCTAAAGAGATCATTAACTCAGGCATCTGAAGCTTCTGTTTCAGCAGAGTAAATATATGTAAAAAGTGCATCAGAAATAAGAATGCATGTCTGTAACAAACATAGCATAGTTTTTTAACGGCAACCAAGTAAAACTAACATTCCACTTTTAATGATGCAATCAGAAACACCAAAATAAGCCACATAACATTACAAAGGATTATTATACAATGCCTCCTCTAAAACGTGCACGCTGATTGGCCAGCCCAACCAGCGTGCCCGTTGTAAATCCCTCAATATACTAACGGAAAAGGGTCAGTCACCCGGACTTTTTCCGTTAGTATAAAACACTGTCTCGCTATGTTAAAAGAGTTTAACATAGCGACACAGGTTTAAAAAAAGCAATGCAGATCTCCGTTGCTTTTTTTAAAGCTGTCTTGCTATGTTAAATGAGTTTAACATAGCGAGACAGCTTTAAAATAAGTAACGGAGATCTCCGTTGCTTATTTTAAAGCTGTCTCACTATGTTAAACCCATTTAACATAGCGAGACAGTAAAAAGCAACGGAGATCTTGCGTTCTCCGTTGCTTTTGCCCACACTCTGATGTACTGCGTAGGCATGTGCAGTACATCAGAACTACCATGAACACCAGACAGCTGCGGAAGGGCAGCAAAGAGGCATTATACAATGCCATTATTTAAGAAAAGTAATTATTTCTTTTCTTAAATAATGTCATTATAATAACAATAACCACTTCTGGGTGTGGGTAATGCTGGATTTACCCACGGTTGTCTTTGTTTGGTCCCTCGGGCTTCGCCTTCGGGACCAAACCACGCCAACCGTGGGTAAATCCAGCATTACCCACACCCAGGCATGGGTTATTGCTATATTCTTTCATTTCTCTGTAGCTGTATGTGCAGTATAACAAGCCAGACTAGAAAAATGCCGTGCTCATCTTTATTCAGTCACAGCTTTAGACTACACCATTTGTGAATTGATGTTCAGTTGAACTTACAAAGTTGAAACTTTATAAGCAAATCTATGTAATGAATTTATATTAGTTTTCACTAATGCTTGGCACAAATTCTATTTTATTTCATCATTACTCTGATAACAAATGCTATGTATTTCTAGTGCATAGTTTGTGAAGTTACTAGAGCTTTCTATTATCTGTCAAACAAAATACGAATAAATACAAAACAAAAATGTTAGCATCTGTAAACAAAACAATTATCAGAATGACAAAATTGCTTTTTTAGGTGCATTTCTAGTACAGAAAACATTTTACAGTGTACTTATCAGGAGTGATTAAAAAATATGTAACTAGGCTGACTTTTCAGACTGTTGAAAAATACAGGTAATGACAAATGTCCAACATATTTGCAGTTCTTTGCACAGTAGTAAGCATGATAAATCATCATTCTGAGGTCACTGTGTTTATCAAACAAAGCAGAACAAAATAAAGAATGTAATTTAACTGACAAGCAGATGACATTTTGAAGAATGCAGAAAGAAGTGTTAGTATTCATGTGTAGAAATTGAAGACATAGGAAAAAACAATTTTATGGACTATTTGATATCCTTGTATTGTGGAATGTGAAATGTATGTGTCCTTCTTTGTTAAATAATTGTTAGTGCATGAAATACTTTATCTGACCCAGTTATAGAAACAATTAGATGCATCTTTATGCATTCAATTTGCTGTGTCAATAATATTTATTTGGTATGGAATGAGGTGTGCGTTTTGTGAGTATGTTATTTCATCTGAGAAGGGAACACTGCATGTTAATGAATTAAACATGTCAGTCAAACCGGATGCAAAAGTAGAAATGACCGATCCTCGACAGTCATGCAGTACAAAAAGCAGACATTTTAAGTGCTCTGTTTTAGCTATTTGTAAGTACTTGCCAACTCATAATCTGTAGTAAAGTGTTAGCAGTCTTGTTTGCAATGTGAATGTAATGCATATCTCTTGCTTGAGGTAGATCATTCAGAATGGTGTTGAAAGGGTTTAGAACATTAAAAATGATGAACATTTTTTTTCTTAAGAAAGTCAAATGTAATTATATTATTTTGCAAGCCTCTCAGGTGTACAGCATTTCAAGAAACATTCCTCATTTTGAATCCTAAAAATTCCACATTCCATATTTTTTTTCACATTGACAGGGTCTGTCATACATTCACTGGCAATATTTTAACAAATACCTGTAGTAGATAACATTTAATTATATGAATTTATCAAAGCAACTTTGTAGTAATGAAGAAACAGTTATTAACCATGGTGTTTTGCTTTCTAGCTAAAGTTGTTGATACATGCTCCTCATTTTGCCTATTTGTTTCACATTGTGACAGGCAGTGTTGGAAATTATGGAGATGGAAGGCTTCCTGCTGTGGTGTTTTGTAGTATCAAAAGTACACAATGATCACTGTTCATTCTTAGTGTGTTTGTTTTGGTTATTTTCAAGCTAAGATACTTTTACAAAAGATGAGACAGCCATAGTTATAATGTCCAGAATGTCTTCGTTTGAAGCCATTAGATGGAATTGTATGCTGAGATTTCTAGCCATTAATGTTGGATTCACCTGGCTCTTCACAGGATGCTACAAAGCACATCTGCCATTATGTGTTTGCATGTGCCCAGGACAGGGAGAATGACATGTAGGGTACAAATGTATATACGTGCATTTATACTATTACTATAGCAGGGGAGCCAGCAGTCACAACTGGCGCTTAATTAGATGAAGGTTTTAACTAAGTAAAATATTTTTAACATATCACACTATACCGGTAGCATCTAACTTACACTGAACTAAATTCTACTCATTCAGTGAGACTTTTCACCAGACTATATGTTAATACAAATCAATGCTGTGTTTCGAGAAACCATAAAACCTGAAAGTAAAAGGTAAACTTGAGCATTTTCAATACAGATTTAAGATTCGTAAAAGAAGATGATTTGGGCCCACTGTACTATTGCTGCAATTTCTGGGAAATGTTTCCTTACAGCAAGTTGTGTGCGGCAACATCACCATAATTTCACATATGATGTGGATACTACAGTGCCTTTTTCCTTCAAAGTGACTGATCACAGCATAATTTAAGGTAGAATTTTCAGTATAAAAGGGAAAAAGGTAATTTGTAATAACATTTCTAAAGCTGTCGGACACATCCTGTGAAAGAATGGGCTCTGCCTTCTGTGATATAGTACAGAAAAAATTAAGCACAAAGAATCCAGTCAAACAATAGTATGTGTCAGTGCTGGCATGAACAATTACAGTACTGAAAGTGTAGTGCCACAAGGACATTTCAATAACTCTCTGTCATAAAAAGAGTTATGCATTTTGTGTGGCTAGGCTGCTGATCTGCCAGGTACAATATCACCGAAATTAGACTGTTCTATTAAAAGTATTATTTAATGTGTGTGTGTGTGTGTGTGTGTGTGTGTGTGTGTGTGTGTGTGTGTGTGTGTGTGTGTGTGTGTGTGTGTGTGTGTGTGTCTGTGTGTAACACTTTAGAGATAACACCTTTATTCTCAGTTGTGTGACAAATATAACTGGAATCCAGTAATGTCCCATTGAGTTCTTCAGCTTTTGGTTTCATAGTTCATTCAGCACAATGTCCTCTGTAAAAGTATTGAGATTATTCTCATTAAGCTGGGGACTTCCCTTGGTTTGATATTGTTAAATATCTCTTCTCTGTTTTCCTGAACTTTTCATTTGGCATTCCTGCCTTTTTATCATCCTTGTATGACTAGTCAGTCTCATTCATTTTGATTTACTTATCTTTTTGACCTCTACTGTATTTCTTTCTTTCTTCTCTTATCCATCAGTAGATAGTCATACAGGTTTTTTTGTCGATGTGTGATTTTGTCTAACTTCTTTTATGACTGTCATTTTTTTCCTTTGTAATAAATGATAATCTATTATTTGATCCCCAACATTTCCTAATTGCTGTATGTTTTTTCTAAAATGTAATAATATCTTATTGGCCAAACTTTTCTTTTTTTTCTGTAAAGTTTGTTTCAACAAAGACTTGTTGCTTCTTTGGTGATAGGTGTATTTCCTTTGATGTTAAACAACCATTTGTGCCTGCTTACTAGGGCTTTTTTCTCACCCCACCCCACCCCCAAAAGTGATGTCCCTTTTGTGCTTCTGACTCATAAAAATCTAGATCCCCTACATCTGTTTGACTTGACTTTAGTTGACGGTAAACAAAAATGTCTGCTGATCATTAGCCCCAATATGACTTTCCACTTCCTCCTCTGAGATTCTTTCTCCTTCTTAAATTACAGCTTTTCCTAGGCTACCCTTTCATGAGCAAGTTCTGATATTAATTGTTTTAGGCCTGCCTGTCATGGGACATCAGGAAACCTTCAACTCTTTGAAATTGCTGCAACTGAAACACCCAGTTTAATGACTAACATACTGAAATCTCACATCACCAGAATGTTTCCTTTCTTTGCCATCCTAAGGTCATCCATTAGTTGTATCTATGTGTATCTGTCTATCTATCTATCTATCTATCTATCTATCTATCTATCTATCTATCTATCTTTCTATCTATCTATCTATCTATCTATCTATCTATCTATCTGTCTATCGGGTCTATATTATATACTTGAACATTTAGCTTGTCAAACACCTAAACGTCAACAGCTAAACAACGAAAGTTTACAACTGAATGGCCACTTCCGCAAATTTTTTTCATAGGGAAAAAATTTACTTGGCCATCAGACACTAAAACAAACTTTCAAACCTTAATTAAGTGGTGGGCTTCACCCCCTATACCCCCGATGTGGGGAGTTGTATCCCCCACACACCCCCTAACTAAATATACCAATTCTGAGATTGCTCTACATTGGGGAAAAGGGCAAATTCTAGATAACGGCCAAGCAAATTTTTCCCTATGAAAAAATTTGCAGAAGTGGCCGTTCGCGGTTGTAAGCTTTCGCTGTTTAGCTGTCAACGTTTAGGTTTTTGACAAGCTAAACATTTGCTGTTCTAATATAGACCATATCTATCAATCTATCTATCTATCTATCTATCTATCTATCTACCTATCTTTCTGTTTCTCCATGAATTAGGCTATGTATATGGTTCACTGTCTTTCCAGTTCCACTTTCCAGAGAGAGTCACAGTGTGTTCTCCACCCTCATGTCATTCATTTCAGTAGCACTTGTTAACTCTGCTACTCCTCTAAAAAGAGGCCACTAACCTATTGAGACTAACTCCATCAAAGGATAATAAGTAATAAATAAATACTCCATCCATAGCTACATTTTTGTGAAGCTGCACTTTTGGAAGCCACTGATTTAGAGACTGTTTGCAACAGAACACATATTAAACACATGGTCTTCTCTGGCCAAATACACTAGAGATTAATGCTGGAAAAGTGATACTTTTTTACTGAAATAAGAACAACCTTAATTTAGTGAATGTGGTACAAATCTTAGGATATTTCACTCAGTTTCTCTACTTACTTTCTATTAACCATGTATGGACTGCAATTAGCCCATCTACAGTAAACTAAGGAGGCCTTACTCTTGGCAAAAACAGGTGTTCCCTTGTTTCTTCACAGTTAAAGTGCTCAGTGAGTTTGGACACCTCCCTCTGCCATTGGCATGGTTATTTCAGTGAGGGCAGGATGGCTGCTTCCACAGTTTTTGCCTGGTTGGAAGTCAGCTGTAGGCCCTGAAGGCCCCTAAGTCTGACAGGGACTAATTTGATTCAAATGCTCTCACTTTCCCCAAAAGGAATGCCCTCTTGTGCAGGCTTTCTATTTAATTGAGCATAAACCATTTTGACCCCACCCCAATTTGAATAACCTCTGATTATTTTTGGTAGAGACCAAGGAAGTTAGCCACACTCCACTCTGCCACATCACAGTATATGTGGCTCCTCTGCTCTGTCTCCACCCTACTCCCATTTTACCATCCCTGTACCAACACATTTACACTTACTTAACCACATTCCTAGCATTTCTAACTCCCACTCCTGATCGCTCTTTAGTAATTGTGCCTACCAAGTTTTAAATGCTGCTGTTACATTTGTGGTCAAAGCTGAGAGCTGTAGCTCTGGTAAAAGCTTTCAACTCCACCCTACCTTCCTTAGAAGAGCAGCTACAAAATTTTCAAGATTCTTTCTTACATATATAATCTTTCCTTCACTACAGAAATAGTACCCCAACACAAAGCATTCCATCATAATCTAACACCCCCACAGTAGCAACATCCACATTTCTGAAAGACTATTGACCTATCTCCATACCTTCTGTCCCTTAACTAAATATTTGAGAAGATCCTTTGCAAACAACTGCTTTAACAGTTAAATAGTTGCAGACTCCATATAGATAAGCAACACAGCATCAGAATTGCCTTTAGCACAAGAAAAGCATTATTATCTGCAACAGACTCTATCTGCAGTAACATCAGTGATATAATAAGTACAACTGGGATATTTGTAGACATGACTAGGGTATCCATAACTGTAAACCACAACCTGCTGATCACAACGATGAGAAAAAAAATTAACTTTGGCCACAACACTTTTAAGTGGTATAAAAGGTATCTTGAAACTAGAACTTTTCAAGTCCATACTAAAAACACTTTCTCATCACAGGGTACTCTCAATACTGGTGTTACACAGGGTTCAGTTTTGGTGTAATTAGTCTGCTTATTCACTAACTACCTTACAGGAGATCTACCCACTTTGGACTTGACATAATATGTACAGGACATCTTCTTACTTGATTCCAGTAAATAAAAATACTCCCTACAAACTCAGCTTCAACAATCCTTCACTTGGTTTTGCAAATGGGAAGTAAGCAATGAACTTTTCATTAACCACAAAAACACTGCTATGCTCTCTGCATCTCCACACAAAATGACCCAACTCGCTGACTACACAATTACTAATAATCAAACCAATATTATTCCATTTGTGTCTGAATGCAAATACTTAGGGTTATCTTAGATTCTTCAGTTACCTTCACTACCCATACTAACAACATAACTGTTAAAATACTATCACATTTCAACCTCTGCTGTAGAATTTCACATCTGCTTTCTCCTTCTTCCAGTATTGACATTTGCCAAAAATGTTCCTATTCGTAAGCTAGAATATGGATTGCCTCTTTTTACCTTTCACACTGTTTACAATAGCCAAAGATTACTGTCAACTGAGAATAAGGTTTACTGATTTACCCACCTTGTAAGCATTCAAAGCCACCTCTGCAACATCATTCAGAACTTAAGCTGGCTACCTGCCATGGAAAGAGCAATCTACCTGATTGGTGCTCTTATATAGTTAATTCTAAAAGGCTATTGCTCACCATTTAAAGGAAGCTACCTTTCGGGGAACATGTGTACTCCCTAAGAAGTTTCAAGATGGCATCATATTACTGATTAGTCTTTCATTTAAATAGTAATTGGAGAAGGGGTATTCTCCAGACTGTGCCCAGCATTATGGTACTAAATTTCATCCAAATAAGGGGGCAAGGCTCACTACTTAAGTTTAAAAATACTTTCTCTGTATACATATAGCATGAGACCAATTGCAAGTTACACAGTAACTCTGCCCCACCACACTTTTTGCTCCTGCTCTTATGCAACCTCTATGCGTATACATTACTGCCTAGTCATTACCAAGTTTGTACATACTGTACTTGATTCCTCTCTATGTTTCTTACTTGTCTAACTTTGTACATTCACTATATTTTCCTAATGTTTCTTAGTTACAAAAACTGTGTGCATGTCTTTTCTCTTGTCATAGCTAAAAGGCTTTTTGGTCCATCCCACTCACCCAGTACATAAGCAGTAAAAAAATAGCTGTCATTCTCTCCTCATTCACAACCTTACCCCCCCCCCCCTACACACACCCACACACACACACACACACACACACACACACACACACACACACACACACACTTCTTAACCTTCTTTCGTCTTGCCTACTTGTCTGTAAAGTTAAATATACATATATTTCAAACTTCTAACTCATCCCCAATCTCAACAGTCTGATAAACTTCACTGTATGAAACTTTGCTACCCTTTTCCTATTTGATCCTTTTGAATTCTTCATTGTCTGCCCCTAAAATGTTGATCTAAAGCTACTGCTGCTGCCAACTACATATAAATGTCTGGGCTACTCAGCCTTTCAATTCCTCTGTCTCTGTCAGTCTTTCCTCAAAAATCTCACCTTTCCCTTTTCCATTAAAAACATCACACATCACTTTTAATATCCTGTATATACAACATGGAGTATCACAATCTTTTTTAATATCCTGTTTATACAACGTGGAGCATCACAAGAATTCTCACCAGCAGAGTTCTCCCTTTCAGCATAAAGATCTTATCTACACAGCCATCAACCATCGTCCATATTTTTTAGATTACCCCAGTTCCTTTCCCTTGTGTCTTGCACTGCAATAAAACTGCTCTGTCTGAAGTAATTAACATCCTCTAGTCCTGGGAAGGTGGACTTCCACAACCTGTATTATTATTATTCATCAACAACACCAATGTTTCTGTATGAAAATATCAACCCTAATTCCCTGCCAAATCTTTCAAACATGCCCAGGACCACTGGAAAATGATTTATACACATTAGCCAATATAACATGTAGTTGTCCACAAGTAAAAATATTCTATTTCAATATTTTTTATCTATCTTGTCATCTATTTCTTATTTACCTGATGCACTTAACACTAACTAACGAAACAATCCCAGTGACAGCAGGCAAACTTGTCTCATTCCTCTCCCTAACTCGGCCTTCTCTGTATAACTGTCATTGACAGTCTTATTTAAGACTTCCCATATAACTCCTCAACACCCTTGAACTAGTTCCCTCTCGCTGGCATTTTTCTTAATGTCTCCTACATAAAACCCCAAATGTCCATTAAGACTGTATCGGCCCCATTCCCCTTCTTTCCTGCTCTCATTCGTCTGTTCCATAACTTTTTCTTTCGGCTTTTCCTGGTCAGGGTTCGCCACAGCAGATCAACTGTCTGCTCATGATTGGCAGTGGATTTCTATGGTGTCGAGTTGCCAGCTCGGCACCCAATCTTCCACAGAAGGCACACACACATGCACTCACGTCTAGGGCCAATTTAGTGTGTCCAATGGAAAAATGATCCCATACCACTACTCACTGTATCAAGGAACAGAGTGTTAGGGGCAGGGAGCACGTGATACAAGAAAAAAAATAAATAAATAAATGCACCACCACTTCAAAACTAGGTTTCCTTTCTGTGCTCAATGATTTCAGTTAAATATCCCCACCCCTAAACTTTCACTCAGCTGCCAAAGTGAAATAAATCCTGGAGGGAATCACATGTATCATCTTTCCTTGTGAAAGAAGCTGATAACATTTTAAATAGCAGAAAAAATGCATTCCTAGCCTCAAAATTATGTTATAAAGCACTCCCAGTCTAATACATCAGGAACTTAAAGGACGGCTTGCATACAAGTGCTTGTAAAAAGGAATAGACAATATTTTTTTTATTTACAGAACAAACAAGGTTAACAACTACAGCAAACAAGATAAAAATCAAACAGGAACTTTTCACCCAGGGTTCAGTATCACATGCATGTGGTGTGGAGAAAGTAAACAGTTCTAAAATACAAAGCAATGCATTTTATTTAAATAACGAAAAAAGAAAAGGGGAAGTGTGAAACCTGCAACCAGAGACCACACATTTTTCAAAGCAACTGAAAGCAGTGGTGCAAAGTAGGCAAGAATAGTACACTATGAAGCAAGAGTAAACATTTTAAATCTGCTTACTTTATTAAGCTGGCCACCTTATCAGTTGCTGTGAGAAACAGGCCCTCAGTATCAAAACAGCATGATAAGTACCCAAGATTTTGTAAAAAAAAACAATGCATTTCTGACAATATTCAACTTTGGCACCCCGAAAGTGCATCAAGACCAATGATCATCATAGTAGATACATACTGTTCTTGGAAACCAAGGCAGTTCTTGTGGAATAGCCCCCCCATGGATACTTCAGCAATACTAAGCACCAGTGACAATAGTCACTTTACATAGCACATCATATAATTTCAAACTTCAGAAATTGTAAACAACCCTGAACAGTACTCAGGCCCTTCCTTAACTTCTCTCCGACAACTTCATTAATACAAAGCTACTTATATTCAAGGTCAAGCGAACATTGACAGCTCCTTCTTGCCCAACTTTTTAAAGTTCAAGAGCATTCAGCTGTAAACACTGAATTAAAACAAACTTCACCACAAATAATGCTGTACCCTAAGACACCCTTCTCGGCCTGGTGAACTCCACTTCCAATGCACTGCCCCTCCCACAGCCTAAATTCCACTCTCAATGCAGTGCCCCTCCCCCGGCCTGGAAATCCACTTCCAATGCAGTGCCCCTCCATCACCATGACATCATCTTACTGCTCGACTACAAACTTCATGTTTCTGCTCTCCAAGGCTTATTAATGCCAAAGGAAAGTAAACAACAAAATTGTGTCGCAAGCACAAGATCTGTACATTTCCAGGATACTACCATCTTCATCACAGTGAAGCTAGAGAAAGCTCCAAATGCAATCTACGTACAGTTACCATTACCAGAATAATGCCACCTGCAAGGCCTCAAAACATATTGCTCACTTTAAAATCTGTGTGCCTCTTGGGAAACTCAAAAACTCACTGGCTAAATTCTGAGAGCCTGTCTTCTCTTACCTTTGACATAAATATTACCCCCCCCCCTCAAAAAACTTCTGCATTGCCACTTTTGAGCACAAATATAATCTAACTGCCTAAATGAAGATTTACACACTAGACACCTCCCTGCAGATCCTTAGAAAAACATACATGCACACCCACCGTACACCCAATGGACCCTTGCAAGAGTGAAAACTAAAGTGTAAATATTTAACATATACTAATTCAGAGACTGCAGTAACTAAAAAAAAATATTCTCTCTATTCTACGGTAAAGGCATCAGAGTTGAGGTATACTTAAATAAGGGTTGTCAGTTGTGCAGCAC
Source organism: Protopterus annectens (assembly GCF_019279795.1). Taxonomy (NCBI): domain Eukaryota; kingdom Metazoa; phylum Chordata; order Ceratodontiformes; family Protopteridae; genus Protopterus; species Protopterus annectens. The sequence continues at coordinate 1,002,778,150 of NC_056735.1, read as the reverse complement.
ACCTCACACTTGGGCTGCAAGGGATACATACACTCTACAGCTGTAACAGTGCATTTAGGAATTCACCTAAAAAATACTAAAATTAACAAAGTCGCACTTCAGTTTTGGGTGTCATGACTCCCGCTTCTGACATGTTTACATAAGCACAAGTCTATCACTTACCCACTTACATTGTAGCATGAAGTTCCCATGCCGGAAAACACATAACCCATCTCATCTCAAGACAAATCTGCCATTACCCCATCCTCAAATTTTCCGTACTAGCTATACCTCCTTTACAAAGGCTGATCTTAAAAAGTAACAATAACCTTATGACAACCATACAAAGTTCTGACACCTCCATTGCAACAGTGGGACAACTGTACTAAATCATTCTGGCTCTAGCCCTTTCCACACATTAGACTGCACCATTTCTTTTTCACCACCCAAGAAAGAACTTCCTTTTCCAACTGTATCAGTAACTATGCACTTTATCTACACCAACGCATAGATATGATCTGGACATGCTGCAGTCTTCTGGCGATTTTTTTCTTAATCTAAGTTTGAGTTTTGATATCTTTTCCTGCCTTTAGTTTATCTACCTACTCATGACTGGCAAACAAGCAATTAAAAATGCATTTCTATTTCATGCATTTCTATGGTATTCACTATAATTAAATTTAGAAGTAACACAAACAAAAGCTACAAAAATGTTCAACTACTAGTAGAAAACAACCTACACATTTCAGAATAGCTTTGCATGTCAATTCACTGCTTACGAATTCAGGTTATTAATAATTTTAAACCACTCAATGTTTTGTGGCTTCTGCGTATACCACTACAGCTGTTTTTCACTCTCCACGCAACTTAATCATACTAGCTTAGAATAAGTTAATTAATCATTTTAAAAAATGTATTCCGTAGCATAACTTCCAGAGAAACAAGTAAATCCATTTTAAAAAAAATGTTTGTCATCTGGCACTTTTTCAATGCAGTAATGATTCTCATCAAAAACAAATACATACATAAAAAATCAAATCAATTTTATGCCCATATTAACCATGAAGACAGAAATAGACTTTGCTAACAGGTAAACACTGCAACAGCGCTATCACAATACCCAAGACTTTTGTTGATGCATAAAAACATACGTTGAGTACAGACACACACAATAGTCTCTAATTTTTGATAAAGATATAGGAAAAACAAGTGCATTTACTATCATTTACAATAACATCTAAATCACTTCACAAAATTATGGAAATACTGTATACATATCAAACCTCTGTAGTGAAAAATTAACTTTATGAAACAAAGATACCATGCTACACTGCACCAAATGTGCCAATCCAAATAGTTTAAAGGCGATCGAATATGCAATGTCAAAAGATGCAAAAGGCACACTTTCCATATACCACCACAGTAATTTGTTTCCCCTACGAAGTCAGGGTATTTTGTTTTATTCAGAGGTAAGAGGGGTGTTGAAATACATACAACTGCCTACAACAAATACAAGCAGTCATACAACCCAGAAAGCTGTATTCAGCAGTTTCCCAACAGGACAATGACAATGATAAAAATAATAAAAATGTACCTTTACTATAACATCATTAGTTTCAACATCCCACAACCAATGTGAATGATGAAGATCAGGAAGTGTGATCCTCACACACAAAATCTATGAACACCCCGAATAACCACAAATCTAAGCTAAGACAACAAAAAACACTTCTTTAAATGAACAAAACAGAAGTAAACTTCCATCAGTACGATAGACAGGCACCATGACAGACCACCTAAACACAACATATTTGCAAAACCTTACCTGACCCACTGAACTGACTACTTCCAAGCGTCATTGGTCCATTTTTTCCACTATTAACAGGGGGAGAGAACATTGCACCGAAGTCTGTTCCATATAATCCATTAAAACTCTCCAATGACCAGAGGCAATCAACCCCTAACCAACCCTTCTTGCTGCTGTCCTGTCATATTCAACAAAACTCCTTCCAACCTTGCTGTCAGAATCCAAGCAAAAATGTTTCTTTCCATATTACACAGAATATATAATATATATATAGCTAGATTGATAACTCTTAGGTGGAGATATAAATAAAGAAGTAAAAGAGTGCCACAATAAATTAGTGACAAAACCAGAAAGACCTCAACAACACTGGGTACAGTCTATGAAAAATAATTTTCAAACTTACTTTGGTAAAGGCATCATGGCAGATATGTAGATTACCCCTTAAAGACAAGCAGGATTTCCAGCAAATGGACTTTTGTATGTACAGCATATACTAATAGGTTCATAGGTTAATAATAGGCTGTTGATCATGTGGATCATTTGTAGCCTAACCAATGATACCACCAATTTACCAAGACACAAATTAAACCCAGGCCCTGACAGTTTCATCCCCTTTCCATAAGGGCTAGAGGGGCCAGGCTGGATCTGTACTTATGACTGTCTATCCAGTCATCTGGATTGCACTTAAAAAGGTTCATTGAGCTGCTACTCTGTTTTTCCAACAAGGGGACTCTATTTTATAAAAGAGATATTCTCTGTAGAGGATATCTGTCTGCCAGCACATCCTACTTTTATGTTTCAGTGGTACTTTATGTCTCTTGAGTGGGTGTATAGGGTGGTTTTAGTTTTGCAGATATCTAGGATGTTTCTTATGACACAATCTTTTGAGACTCTATAGACAAGGCAGAAATTTCATCTCAAAAGTTGGTAGGAAACAGTCTAACTAAATTGCGTTTGATCTCTTTTGGTAAGGAAACACTGAGGTATCTTGAACCAGGTAGCCAAGTAAATATTAATAGTCTCATAAGAGAAGAATAGAAGGGGACAAAGACCTCCTTGGATCTGGAAGATATGTTCTTGGTGACTAGTATTGCCTCTATACAAGGATTTTCTGGTAATAGTGGTCATAAAGGATAGTTCGTTGTCAGTGATGATGTTCAAATCTCTAATAAAAATGTTAATTTTTAGGTGGGTGTTTTCTATGTGATAGGAAGAGGAGTGCCTGTGTGTGTGTGCATGTGTGTGCATTTGTGTGTGTGTGTGTGTGTGTGTGTGTGTGTGTGTGTGTGTGTGTGTGTGTGTGTGTGTGTGTGTGTGTGTGTGTGTGGGTACACACACACACACACACACACACATATATATATATATATATATATATATATATATATATATATATATATATATGTTACTACATAATTTAAGTATTGCCATAAAGTATTTACCTTTGGCGAATGATTTATACAGTCTGCCAAATATAGGCTTATGGATGATTTACAGAAATTTCATCAATAAATGTATCTTGCCATAAATGTTATGACTCAAAAATGCTTTCCTGTTCTGGAGAAAACAGTGAAAAAGATATTCTTTAGTGATGGTTATCAATCCATATTTTATTTGGGCTGGGTTTTGCTGGGTAACTTGTTTAAAATCGTTAACTGCATTACTGGGCTTATTGATTTAAATGGCTTATTTATTTCATCTCTTTGGTACCATGTGTTCTAGCATAAGCAAGAGTTTGTTGGCTTTGAATTTTCTAGTTTTGGAAAGTATTCCTTTACAACATGCAATTCTGAAGGTGATACAATTAAATCTGTACAGCAATTATATGAAATGCATATCTTGTATATCCTGTGTTGCTATTTGACACACTGCATTAGTATTATGTCGTCTGTTTATATTTCATCTGTTGTACTCTTATTAAGAGTCTATTTTGCCATTTTAAACAAAGATGATTTGAACGTACAAAGTATGGTATATATGGCATGGCTGGTAAAATACTTAGATTTGCTGATGTAACCTTTGGTCTAATATCTGAAACAGACAACTGTCCATATACTGCAGCTGGAAAATAGGTTTCAGGACATCTAAGGTAACTTTAATAGTTTTTGAAAATATCAGTTGAATGTCCAGTCATTTATTTAAAAAAAGTTAAGGTTTACTGTAAAGATTTGTAATATGGTGTTGCAGTAGATCTTATGGTGAAGTAAAATGTTGGGTCTTACATGGACATATCACAACTTCAGTAGAAATATATATCACTAGAAACAACTGTATATGAACAAAGCTTATTTTTTTTGCAAATCATGAATGACCCAAGAAAAAAAAATACTCAAAGTATCTGAGCAACACTTTTGGAATACTGAGGTACATAAGCATCTAATAGTGTTTTAAGTGGGTTGCAGTGCAGTTTTGACAACATCTTGCTTCTTAGGACACTTAAGTAAAATAATAATGAATATAATTTTAGAAGACTGAAGGAAAGTTGTTCTTGTAGTACTCTGGGTCCACAATTTTTGGTTCTATTTTTTTTCTGATTTGAGTTTGTGTTGATAGTTTTAATCTGTCAGCTAGTGGATAATGTCAGTGCAATGCATCAGAAATTAAGCTTTCTGCTGGGAACAACTGTCTGTTCCAAATTACCATATTAAATACTCTTCTGTAACCACTTCAGCTTTCAGTTCTTAGGATACAGGTAACTTTGAATAAAATGTGCATTCACAGGACTGTACATTTTAACTGTAATATAGATTCATCGGTTCCTACTAGGCTAATTGCCCTTGTGGGCCATCTTAAGCCTAGCCATTTACCTCATGTGAGAATCAAAACCCATACCTTGTGTTTGTAAGGTAAACATCATAACCATTGCACCAACATCCTAACCCTCTGAATTTAAAGGCTGAAAAAATCAATGAATAGGTTTTAAATCTGATACCATTAGCAGTCTCTGGAAACTTTAAATGGGAATGGTTACGGTTACAAGTGGTTTGTGATATTTGAAATGTATGCTGTACTTATTAGTAAAAGGTTCAACTAGTTGATAACACTGGCGTTTATTGTATGATACACAGGTGTCGGGTCCTCTGCTCCTTCTGAATTTGTACAGGAAAGAGCACCCGCTTTTGTTTGTGCAAGATTAAGATGAGTAGCTAAAGCACTTAGTAAGACAAGACCATAAATCCATTACTTATCAGTGCACCCATTGGAGACTGTCAACTAATGGCAAGGACTTGGTCTATCATACTTCTGTGGTATTTTCTTATGTAACTCTTTATTATGACAAGCACATTTGTCAGAGTGTCAGCACAAAATGGTTATATTTGTATAACAACCATGCACACAAGTGTCGCTCTGAAACATGCTTTGGTCCATGAGAGATTTGCAGTGGTTTGTACCTTTTTGTTATAAAAACAGTTTCTATCTCTCTTTTATATATATAATGAAAATGCATAATGCTTTGTTGAATGAAGATTTGTTTTGCTGTCTTATTCGCTACACTGTAAATACATACTTAACTTTGAAAATTATATTGTCTCAAACAATCTCTGAAAAAATTATTGTGCTTTGCACAGGACTGTTTACACTAAAACACTGAAAAATCTTTGTTGTGTAAAGGGGTTGTAACTGCTTCATATAGCACACCCACTTATTTACAATCATTCTGAGGTTACTGCACCTTGTGGCAAAGAGTCCATTTACCAACATAGAAATAAGGTCCCAAGTATTTCAGTGTAGCCAAACCTCTGAAAAATGCGTTCAGCCAAGCACACTACCTTCAATAGCAGTTTCACTACTAAGCCTGTAATAAAATCTGGAACAGCAACTTGTATTACAAAGTAAAAATTTGTCCCCATTCTGTTACAACCACTCATTAGGGTCATTTCAAAGTTATGTAAGTATTGATCTTTGGTTTTCCATTTAACAATACTGTTGTAAATAATACCAGTTATTTGCTCATTCACTTTTTTCTCTGACTTCTTTTTAGCTGTTCCTTGTCTCATTCACTGGGTCTAACAGACCCACCTAAACCTCTCCAGACTATTCCTGATAAAGATCCCAGTCTGGTGAGGAGCTCAAGAGCCCTGGTACAGCATCATACTGCTGATAGAGAGCGTTTCTATCATTTTCCCAACCCATGTACATACCCAGTAACATCCTCAAGGCTATGATGTGCAATGGGCTTCAACATTGAACTGTCTCTAACTTTTGCAAAGAACTAATATCACACTATTGCAGGTGCTTCCCCAGTCTCCAACAGGGAAATCAGTCATACTAGTGTGCACCATGCATGCATGAGACTGTCCTTATGCCCCCAAGGATGGATGCACCTATCCTACTCTGCCAGCAACTCAAATACCCAAACCACTAATCTAGCCCAGGTCAACTGGGTCATAGTCAGGGCTTTTTTTTTTTGCTCCCCTTGGACCTCATTGTTACTGGCCCAGCACCAAGTACCAAATCTCCTCGTGAAGTCTACCAACTACTCTCCAACCCCCCTGAACTTACTCAATTTTTTTTGCTGGGGCCAGTCATGCATCCTGAGGGTGTCCTGTGGTGGCTTGGCTCAACTATGCTTTCATCTGTTTTTTTTTTTTTTAATGACCTACCCACTTTCTTTTTCCAGCACACCATGCTCATTGTTTTTAAGTCTGTGTGCAATTCACCTCTTTGGACCACACACCCCCTTATGCAGCATATCAATGAGTATCCATCCACTTGGGTGAACATGCCCATCCCTTCCCTGCCACTCGGTCAGTCACTCAAGCTGTTAATCAAACCCGAGTCGGGTGGGCCATAGGCAGGGCTTTATCCCTCTATGCCATGCTGGCTGTTCATTCACATCCACTTCAATGGAAAGTCATGAGACATGAGATTATAACCAGGAAAAAAAATCTCTAACAAAGTTTAAGATGCGTTTCTTGCTACCAAGTTCTTACACAGTAGAGTGTGTCTGGTAGGTCAGTTCGGAGAACCCCTTTCTATCACTCAGTGTAACACAAACTTAATCCTATAAATAAGGGACATACTCCACATATAAAACTGTATCAAAAAACTCACTCAAAAATAGGCATGCTATATAGGGCTAAGACATTTCTTATAAACCCAACTAGAACAACTCTAGTGAACATGCATCTTTTACATTCTATTCTTTATGGCTGTCCTATCTTGACCAATCTGCCATCCACTTTAAGATCCAAAGTAAAACAATGCATAGCAAAGTTGCAAGATTTGCAGCCAGTCATCCCTACCATACCTATCACGGCTCTGTTCTGAAAACACTAAACTGGATTGAATTACTCCATCATCTCCATTCATAGTTCATAGATTCATACTTATACATACTAGGCTAAAGACCACCAGGGCCTTTATAAGCCTAGCTGTGCAATTCAACCCATTTGTGTTCCTGTGTATCATGAGCATTTATTAGGAGAGGGTATGTTAGTTAGGAAGTTTGTAGAGGTTATGTGGGGGGGTTATATTAGTTTGGGCATTACTGTCTGCCTTTATCTATCAGAGACATAGGGGCCAGACCCAGGATGAATTTCCAGTTTCCCATCCATTGCTCAAGGTTACATTTAAACAGTGTTAGGGATGGTCTCTGCTTCACATACATGGGAATTCTCTGAGACAAATATCTGTCTCGCAAACATGTCTTATGTCACAAGCAAAATTTAAATCCTTGGATCTACTGGTTCTGATACTGTTCATTTTGTGGATGTGCAAAAGATCCATCAAAGCTGCATCTGAGGATGGCTTGCATGCCAGGCATAGATAACCTCTTAGTAACCTGTAGGAGATAGAGTATAGAGACAAGGTTTTAAGATGCTCCATGTAGAACAATGTGTTTATACCCTCAATGCTCCTGGTAAGGAACCTTTGTGGGCATTCCAGCTGTTGAATATATCTGGTCAGGTGCATGCTAAAGTGGCCATTATACTCAATGATGGGTCTGATAAGAGGCAAATAAAGTGGCACTATGACTTCTTTGGACTTGGATGTCATTACCTTTACTTATAAGCTAGGTTACATAGAATTATGTTCTTATTACCTTAGCCACATGTTGGTCAAAGGCGAGGTTACTGTTTACATATATTCCCAGATCCCCTAACTACTGGGTATATTATTGATAGAGTAGCCTGGGTGGCAGTTTTCCTTAAAGGAACTATAATGCATTTCTTGGCATTGAGTTTGAGTCTATAACTTTGGCACCAGTCATTTGTTTGTGTTAGACACTCTTGTAAGAAGTTTGTGTCACAGGAGAATCTATGCTAGCTCCCACTTTACAGTCATCTGTGAACTTGGTCAGCCAAAGGTCCTTGACATTAGTCTTTGCCTCCAAGAAGCAGATGCCAAATAGAAGCAGCCCCAGAAAAGAGCCTTGAGGCACCCCACTGGTAACTAGTCTCTAAGTGGGGGTGGTATCACCAATCCTGACTTCATGGGTCCTGTCTGTGAGCCAGCTGGCAATCCAGCAAGTTATGTATGGGTTTATGTGCAGTTTGGTGAGTTTCTCAACTATAACTCAGTGGTATATTGTACCAAACTCCTTAGCCAGGTCCAGGTAATTGGTATGCACCATTTACCCCTGATCCATTGCCTTGGTGACCTTCTCAAAGAAGGACACCAAATTTAGTACACATGAATGTCCCCTGACAAAGTCAAACTGGGTTGGGTGCAGTGTCTGAAGATCACCTATGTCTTTCTTGATCATTTCCAAGATAATTCATTCCATGACTTTGTGTGTTTGACTAGTCAAACTAATATGTGTGTAGTTTACAGAGTCGGTTGATGGTCGACCCTTGTGAAGTGGGATAACCATTGCAGTTCTCCAGTCCTATGGTACAAAGCCTGTTTTGAGGCTATAGTTGAAAAGTGACTCAAGTGGTCCTGATAGGTCATGTTTCCAGCTATTTAGAAGGCATCCTGGGATACTGTCTGGGCCAACTGAGTCTTTGATTTTGGCCTTAGTAAGTGCCGCCAGGACCTGCTCCTTGTTAATAGTTGGGAGTTGTGCTGCTAGGTATTTCATGGAGGGAGGCGGGGGGAGGGGGGTTGAGCTAAATCTGTCAGCTAGCAAATTCATTTTGTTGCTCTGCTCAATGAAGGTGGCACCATTGACCACCAGTTTGGCACACTGATGTGTGCAGCCTTTGTGGTTTCAGACATAGCTGTAGAAGGCCATGTGGTTATCTTTAACCTGTGAGGCTATCTTACCCTCATAATTGTCCTTGTTGGGCTTAATCAGCCCTCATAGTTTAATTAGCATGCTTCTATCATTATGGGATTTGTTCTTCTTAATTTCAGCCATAACTTTTTCTCCATTTGCTATTATCTCTATTAAGGTTAGGATTCCACCAGTGCGGTTTGTTTTTAGACTTTGTTTTGGGCTTACTTCTAGTACGTACAGCAACCTCTACACAACCATTTACATAACTGTACAGGGTCTCTGTGAACATTTCCATGTAGGTTTTGGTGAACTCTGGGTTGGGAGAGTCATAGACTTTTGATAAACTATGGGTTGGGAGGGGCATATACTTTTGATAACTATCACTTAATAGGGTATAGTTTTCTATGGAATAACTCCTAACTGTTACAGGGTTTGTGGTCTAACCTCACCAGTGAAGATGTGACACTGGAGGTGGGGAGTGCAGCTCTCTCCCTTATTGTTGAGTACCAAGTCCAATATGTTTGAACCTTTGGTGGGTGTGCACACTATTTGGTCAAGGTTATCCGTGTTAATAAAGTCCAGGAATCATGTCTGTGAGTATGAGGCAGAGTATATTTCCCAGTCTATAGAAGGGTAGTTAAAGTCTGCCTTGCATAGGGAGTTTGGTTTAATGGTGAGTGTCTCCAGTAGGTTTAGGCATGAGCCATGGATTCAAGGGACATAAAGGGTGACCCATAACTTGCTAGGATGTGGTATGGAACTTCATTTGTGGTGATCTGCATGTGGATAAATCCCAGGGCATTGTCCTGTTTAACCAATGTAGCATTATGCTTGTTGTTAATGTAGATTGAGACCCCTCCATCTTTTGTCCCTGTCTGTGCAGCTGATGGTCTAAATGTGTAAAAGACACTGAAACCTTGCACTGCCAGAGTACTTTCTGTGGATTTAAACCATGTCTCAATAATAGTACAGATGTCTACATCCTTCAGAGTTTGGAGAACTTGTTTGGTTGGGAGTTTCTTTTTTATGCTTCTGACATTGAGCAGTAAAACCTTTAGATTTCTTTGGGTTTTATTTGCTATGTTGGTAGGTTTGTCAATTTGGCATTGCCTAAAAAAGGCTCTATGGGGTGGAAAATGTTTTAAACAATATTCAGAAGCCTAGAACAGACAGGTGCAGACCATCCTTTGCAAAACAATGTGGTCTGTTAACCATGTCCTCCCACATAAACAAATATTGAATCCCTCTGAAAAGATACTAAGCCAATTATTGAAGTCAATCATCTTTTGTTCACACTCTGTCATCATCCTTGGTGAAGATAGAATGCTTCTCAATGCAAAGCACATACCTGCCTGAGACACATATTCACAGAGATCAACAATGTCTCTCTTCATGTAGTCCAGGGAAATATGTCACAGGTCATTAACTTCCACATGGACTATGATCGAATCATAGTGGTACCTGTGATATAGTGACTTGAGTGTTGCTTAACTTGGCGGATCATGTATCCAGATAAGCAACTAACCTTCATCTTCTCCTTGTTCAGTCTGGTTAGTGGGGCATCTGTGTGTAGTACAATGGAGTCCCCTATGAAAAAATTCCTGGGTAATTTGTCATCTGGCCTTATGGGCTTTGCTCTTTGGGCTGCTCTGGGTTTAGGAGTATGCATTTTGATTGGTGTTGCTTTTGGTGAACGCTTTAGAGATTCCTAATGATAGGTGTTACTGTTTCTAGACTTAGCAGGTCTTTGATGTCTGGAAAGATTGCTTTTTAGTGCCTCAGCATAGGTTGTTCTATGTGTGACAGGCAGATGTAGAGTGTGCTTTCTTGACAATCTTGTCTGTATGCAAGATTTTTCCCCAATGAAATCGGATATGTACATCTCTTGTATACTGTGTTTGTTTTTTTAAGGATTAAATGTTTGTGAACATGAGACAATTGCTACAGTGTCTCAGAATGTCCATATCTACCAAGCTCGCTGTAGAGACGTTTGGAAATTGCAAATTCATGTTGTCCAGACCTGTATTTGGGTGGGCAACTGTAGGTCATGGCCTGGGTTACACAAAGGTCTCCTTGTGTGGTGTCTGGGGTTTGGCACTACACTAGGTTATATTCTGCTAAGTTTTGATTGTAGTGGTATTTAATATGAAAACAATTTACTCTAATCAGAGCAAGCTAAAAATAAAATGCAAACAGATAAATGGACAAAAAGCAGAGAAGTCCAAAAACGTATCACCACACAGCACACTATCGATACAACTTCAAATAATTTAGCAGAATTTAAATAAAAAGTTGTTTTCCCCTTTGAAGAAAAGCTTGTATCTCACACCTCCCAGAGTCTTCAACAAAAGAGCCAGGGTGGATGTAGCTCTGTACTAAATATAGCAGGCTTGCTAGAGAGGGAGGAAGTCAGCTGAAGCCAATACTGCAGCTCACGTCCTGGGCTTAGAATTTCAGAAACTCTTAGCTTAATTCCTTAGTGGAAGGTGTGGCAAACTCAAAGAACAGTGGAAAAAACAGAAGCAAGGAACAAACAATAATACAAAAACTGAAAAAGGGAAGTTTTGTTATACGGATAGTAAAATACAAGCAGTCAAAATGTTTGTAGTCCCTTTAGTCTTACACACAGGTCAGACATACTTTTATCAACCAGAGGAGAAGTTGTGGATAGCAATTAATAAACAGCTGAAGGACTTTATCTGGGAGGGGAAGATGGCAAGAGTCAAGCTGGATAAGCTGATTCTTCCAGAACAACAGGGCAGATTGGGATTACTCAATTTGAAGGGGTATTTCACAGATGCACAGTTAAGACTCCTATATATAGCACAAGCAGAAACTTATAATTCAAAGTGGAAAGGGATGATAAAGAAACGGGGGGGAGCTCAATGAACAAGGAGAGACTGGGATTTTGGATGCATGTCTTTAAAGAGAATAAAAATAATCATACAGAATATTATATCCATAAAGTAGCAGAGAGTATTCTAAGAACTAAGCCAACACAGGAATGGAGAAAGATGATTCTGCCAATAAGGAGTGACTGCAATTAGGGATACAAACAATAGGCAAGAGGGGTCTGGAATTTATTGGAGAAACTGACAAAGGAACCTAGGTATTTGAAGCAAATAACTGGAAAGGGAAAGGTTATAGAATGGGAAGATGCCAAGAATTTATTTGCACTGCAGGTTAAAGACTGCCTTCCCTATCAAGGTGTGATATTAGAGTATAGGCAAAGAGAAAGAAACGGTGGGGGGGGGGGGGTCCTAAACAAAAGACCAGCATTGGTAGAGTTTTTAGTAGAATCTAGAGCAAAAGCTGCCTTTAAAAAAGGAATAATTAGTTGAGCATATAAAATATTGCCTGAAGAACTATAAGAATTAATCAGAGGAGGTTAGAAAGGATTGGCAAGAGAGACTGGATAAGCAATTCACAAAAAAATAATGGGAGGATATATATATGCCTCCCAAATATGCAACAAAATCTAGAAGACTTATGACTTTTGCTAGAAAATGTTTACATAGATATTTTTATACCTCAAGTAGACTCCAGAGAATTTTTCCTCAGGTAAATAGCAAATGTTGCAGGTGTGATGGGAAGAAAGAGGTAAATGGGAACATATTTTCTGGGAGTGCAGTGAGTTGGCAGACTTTAAGGATTCCCTGTGGGATGCACGCTTAGAGATGCTGGGTGGGAAGATTAGTGTGATGAGGAAGATTATTTTTCAGAGCTACTGATACACAATCAGAATTGCCTAGACATGGTAAGGCCTTGCTGGCTCTATTTATGGTGGCTGCCAAAAAGCAGTTACTAGAAAATGGAATTCAAAATCTAAACCAACTATATTCGAAGTAGTGAATATAGTAATTGAGATAAAACAACTGGAAATGAGATCTTTAGAACAAGGTAGGATCAAATTACATAGGAAAATAGGAATTGTGAGAACAATACATACAGGGGAGGAATACGTTTTAAAAGAAGGCAAGAGTTAAATGAGCTATGTAATCTTTGACTGAAAATGACTGAGTAGATTATAAGTGATGTATAATGTTTGCAACTGGGAGTTTGTCAATATGGTTTGTGATGTGAAATACTTGCAACTAGGATTGTGTCAGTGTGGTTTGTTTTCATTTATATAAATGCATGATTGCTTATGTCATATGTGATGGGTTAATAAAGATGTTTCTTGTTTAAAAAATGAGAGCAGCAGAAATTGAATAACTTACATAATGTTGCTTAGGTTATATGATATGTAACAATATATGTGAAGCATAATATTTGTTCATTTTAACTTGTTAATACAGTCTGATTACTTTTATATAAATGTAAATGTGCCTGTGTCACAAGTGATGATTCAATAACGGTATTTAAAAAAATAACTGAAAGGGTCAGTGTACAAGTTCACCCACCTGGTTTTCAAGTTGTGCAATAAATAAATAAATAAATACATAAACACACTCTGCAAACCTTGAAAAAAAAAGAAAAAAAAACAGAAGCAAGGTAAGCACAAAAGCACTGTAATGCATATTTATTTAGGTATATAAAGCTAAAAAAAGTACTGAAGCACAAAATCTGGAGCTAAGTCCACAGTACTGCCAGTACTGCAAGCCCACCACTGATTAAGGCACCAGATTATTGGCATACAACTTTAAGCAGGTATATATAACTATGAAAAGTAGTGAAGCGCTAACCCTGAAGCAGAATTCACAATACTGCCGCTACTGCAAACCTACCAGAAAGGCAGCAGATCACACAGAAATTTACCAGTAATGCTGTAATAAATGACTAAATGATGTTAAAATCTGGCAGCAGATCACAGTTTTGCCACAACTGTGAAAGAAGCTAAAAGAATTGCCAGACTAGGTACAAAATACAAAAAAAAAATACTGTTTACTTATGGAAATAGATGTGCAGTATAATGTATAAACAAAGCTAAAATCTTCCAGTAATGCACAGTCTTTGCACAACTATAAATGAAGCTAAATGGCTGAGCTTCCAGAACATACTAAAAAAATGCAAACAAATAAATGTACAAAAAAGCAAAGAAGGACAAAAATGTATCACAACGCAGGTCACTATAAATCCAATTTAAAATATTTAAGCATAATTTACATAAAAAGTGTTTTTTCTTCCCTTTTGATGAAAAGCTTGTATTTCACACCTCTTAGAGTCCTGAACAAAAGATTCTAATGTGTTCTTCCAATGGTTACACTGGCTATCTGATTTCTTTAGGCTTCATTACAGAAAAAATCAGTATCATCTAATCTAAGAAGGTAGCGGGGCATGATTGGCAGATCCCAATAGTTCTTCAGTGCTGCATTTGTGGTCAGAATTTAAATCCTGTAGCTCTCTGTGTCTTCGCTGCACTACCAGACAGTATTTTACTTTGCAGTTAGAATTGTGGCATTTTAGCTCTCAGTGTGTGACGTGAACTGCAGCAGATTAAAGTTGAGTGGACACAGCAGATAGGGGAACAGCAGCAGGCTCAAAAATAGCTAGTTGCGTCTCTGATGTAAAGTTGTTGATCACTCAAAATGTTTTGACTTTTGGAAGTGGAGAAGCCAAAGAAATAGACTTCTCAGAAGAAACAAATTCACATGTGGTGGAGGGGGTGGGGGCTTGCTAGTAGTATGCACTGAACATTGCATACAGAACACCTTTGACTATATGGTTGTGGAATTAAATGAGGGTCCAGCACCAGAAATGGTGCACTGTACTCAGGTCTTTGGAATCTCATTCATTTTAAGTGCTGGCAGCAGCAGCAGAAATAGCTCCAAGAGGTGCCAGCATTTTGCATGGTATACCCTAGGCAGAAAAGAAAGAACATTAAATATTATATAACACTGGTTCAATCAAATTATGTACCTAGTGCCGTGTACTATCCACTGCACAAAGAGCACAAAATGGCACTAACTGAATTGTTCTGCTAATAATAAAGCTGGGAGCCAGCACCAGGTCGCATATGGTGCTACCCATGTGGTTCAGAACAACAGATAGTTAGAATTTTTTTTTTTTTTTTGTGGAAACCTTCATGGAATATAATGAGGCAATGTCATATGTAATGAACAATTTACCTATAGGTACATGCAGCAGACAACTTACCTCGACAGTAACCATAATGAGAGTGGACACCGGCACTGATGATGCCCCTGATACTGAGAGCCACTGTCAAAACACCTGGGGTAAGCACAGTTTGGATTCCACCCTCAATGTACTGTATATTGTTTTAGTATATGGATATGCCTAAACAAACACACATACACTCACACACACACACGCACGCACACACACACACACACACACACACACACACACACACACACACACACACACACACACACACACACACACACACACACACACACACACACACACACACACACACACACACACACACAAAAACAGTGGGTGTATCTTGGCATATATGTAGCCATTACCTTTTGCTGTGTCATACTGTGTCTGCACAGGCAGCTACATACAAAGCATTCTATATGGGTCAAATCCCTTCAGTTGTAGCAGTCTGTGTGGAGACATCAGATATGTCTGTTTCTAGTATGGTTGCTAGTAATAGACTGGAGCAGCATGCAGACTTACTGAAGTAAGCATTGCAACAAAGGATTTATCACCTTTCACCTTTTCATCACTGTGAGGCACATGTGCCATGTTTTTCAGCATGCCTAGTACTAGCAGGAAGAGCATGCATGCAGGACATAAAGGGTTCCTGGTGTGCACACGACCCAGCTGCTTCACCTCACAGCCTGTAATGTGCATTTGATTTAAGAATTACCTACCTTACCCACCGCAGTTCACATTGTAGTACAGCACACTGTTGCCATGGTGAATGTTGAGGTGTACATGTTTAATCCACCAAAGCTTTCACCTCTCAAGTCTAATCATATTGCTCATGTGCATCTTGAATACTTTCTCTACCATCCTGAATACAGTAAACATAGAGACATAGACAGTTCCATATGTAGGTACAATATCACCTATAGCCTAAAAACATTCAGCCTAAGCATTGGTCCTGCTTCAGTGTACACTCTTTGGTAAGTGACACCCTTCTACATTCTCTTCTGGTCTTCAGGTGAGACATTTTCTGTGTTGTCCTGGGATCAGAATTATATTTATATAAAGGAGGCATGTAAAGGTGATAATACAGGCATATTTCACCAGCATCTAAAAGTATGACCTACAGTATTTGCAGTAAGGTGTTCCAGGTTCAAGTCTCATTCTGGATCCTGTTATTCTGAGAATTTGTTATACAGCATGAAACTGATGATACTATATGTGGTCTAATCCATGGTAAATATCTGCAATATATAGGCTTATGCTTGTATAAGCTTCATATTTGATGATTGCCCTTTCTACTAAGATGCAGTTCACAACATTTCACAACATACACACACACACACACACACACACACACACACACACACACACACACACACACACACACACACACACACACACACACACACACACACACACACACACACATATATTGTGTTTTTCTGGCAAATCATTGAGGACTGAAGGCAGAAAATAATGGCAGACATTTGAGCTTTAGACTTCATATTATTCAGAAAATGTGTACTAATGCAGAACGTGCTGTTCTATCAACTTTCTAGGTTTGTAAGACCAATATTTAAAATGTGTCCCTATTTTTGGGCCTCTTGTCCCCCAATTTATTTTTGGCTTTGCCCAGATTTCCTGCTCTAAGAGGCTGTGAGGTATGACTATATCCTTACTATAGCCTTTCCCACCACTCCGTGCTATTGCTCCCTTCCACCCTTTCCTTTCCTTCACTGTTCATTCACAATTTGTAATAATCCAGCTAGGTACTTGCTTCACTGCTTCTCTTCCTACTTCTGTTTAGTAAACCCTCCATAGACCAGACTGATGTATACCACTAACTGCTAAAAGTAGAAAGTAAACCCTCCATAGTCCAGACTGATGTATACCACTAACTGCTAAAAGTAGAAAGTAAACCCTCCATAGTCCAGACTGATGTATACCACTAACTGTTAAAAGTAGAAAGTAAACCCTCCATAGTCCAGACTGATGTATACCACTAATTGCTAAAAGTAGAAAGTAAACCTTCCATAGTCCAGACTGATGTATACCACTAACTGCTAAAAGTGGAAAGCAAACCCTCCATAGTCCAGATTGATGTAGACCACTAACTGCTAAAAGTAGAAAGTAAACCCTCCATAGTCCAGACTGATGTATACCACTAACTGCTAAAAGAAAGTAAACCCTCCATAGTCCAGACTGATGTATACCACTAACTGCTAAAAGTAGAAAGCAAACCCTCCATAGTCCAGATTGATGTAGACCACTAACTGCTAAAAGTAGAACGTAAACCCTCCATAGTCCAGACTGATGTATACCACTAATTGCTAAAAGTAGAAAGTAAACCCTCCATAGTCCAGACTGATGTATACCACTAACTGCTAAAAGTAGAAAGAAAACCCTCCATAGTCCAGACTGATGTATACCACTAATTGCTAAAAGTAGAATGCAAACCCTCCATAGTCCAGACTGATGTAGACCACTAACTGATAAAAGTAGAAAACAAACCCTCCATGGTCCAGACTGATGTAGACCACTAACTGCTAAAAGTAGAAAGTAAACCCTCTATAGTCCAGACTGATGTATACCACTAATTACTAAAAGTAGAAAGTAAACCCTCCATAGTCCAGACTGATGTATACCACTAACTGCTAAAAGTAGAAAGTAAACCCTCCATAGTCCAGACTGATGTAAACCACTAACTGCTAAAAGTAGAAAGCAAACCCTCCATAGTCCAGACTGATGTATACCACTAACTGCTAAAAGTAGAAAGTAAACCCTCCATAGTCCAGACTGATGTATACCACTAACTGCTAAAAGTAGAAAGTAAACCCTCCATAGTCCAGACTGATGTAGACCACTAACTGCTAAAAGTAGAAAACAAACCCTCCATAGTCCAGACTGATGTAGACCACTAACTGCTAAAAGTAGAAAGTAAACCCTCCATAGTCCAGACTGATGTATACCACTAATTGCTAAAAGTAGAAAGTAAACCCTCCATAGACCAGACTGATGTAGACCACTAACTGCTAAAAGTAGAAAGTAAACCCTCCATAGTCCAGACTGATGTAAACCACTAACTGCTAAAAGTAGAAAGTAAACCCTCCATAGTCCAGACTGATGTATACCACTAACTGCTAAAAGTAGAAAGCAAACCCTCCATAGTCCAGACTGATGTATACCACTAACTGCTAAAAGTAGAAAGTAAACCCTCCATAGTCCAGACTGATGTATACCACTAACTGCTAAAAGTAGAAAGTAAACCCTCCATAGTCCAGACTGATGTATACCACTAACTTCTAAAAGTAGAAAGCAAACCCTCCATAGTCCAGACTGATGTATACCACTAACTGCTAAAAGTAGAAAGTAAACCCTCCATAGTCCAGACTGATGTATACCACTAACTGCTAAAAGTAGAAAGTAAACCTTCCATAGTCCAGACTGATGTATACCACTAACTGCTAAAAGTAGAAAGCAAACCCTCCATATTCCAGACTGATGTATACCACTAACTGCTAAAAGTAGAAAGTAAACCCTCCATAGTCCAGACTGATGTATACCACTAACTGCTAAAAGTAGAAAGTAAACCCTCCATAGTCCAGACTGATGTATACTACTAATTGCTAAAAGTAGAAAGTAAACCCCCCATAGTCCAGACTAATGTATACCACTAACTGCTAAAAGTAGAAAGTAAACCCTCCATAGACCAGACTGATGTATACCACTAATTGCTAAAAGTACAATGATTCTACAAATATGTAGTTAATCTGTTTTCTTAATTACCTGTATGAAACTATAACTTTGTGTTCTTAAACATGTTCTTAAACTGATTTATTCTTACTACTGCTCTCTGTATAATTGTACTTATTTTTGCCATTGTTTACAATTTTTATTACCGCTCTATGCACACATTTAGTTGTTTTTACTACTCTTCTGTATATACTTTTAATCTCAGCACTTTGACACTCGATGATCTGCCTTAGGCATGTATGTCTCTTGCAACTGTGATATCTCACGATTGCATTACATTGTGCTACTGGTATGCTGCTGTTCCTCCAGTTTGTATTATTATTTATTTATTTTATTTATTTGACATTTGTTTACTGGGGTGGTCTAACTGGGTCTACAAAATCCATTTTCAGCAGAGGCCCGGGGAGAAAAGCTCCACATACAGTACAATACAAATACAGTATAACCCAATACAATACAAATGAAACTAGAAATACTATACAAAACTAAGTTGAAAGAACATAAACTATGCTACAATATATTACAATGTATACTACATATCTAGACAATCCTATAGCATTAAAACATTATAGGCAATAATAGTCACTTTCACCATATACATAGCCTATGAGTAGATCATGTCCAAAACTAGTATGTAGGTAGTGCATTGTATGACACTGACTATTACAGTGCATGAAAAAATAAAATGTGGTTTCAGTTAGGAAAATACTAGCCAGAAAGTTAGTGATGCAGAAAGATAGTGAGAGAGTTAAGAAAGTACAGTTGTGTACACTTAACGTAAATGTGGATGTTTGAGTGTCTTCACTGTTGCAGTCGTCACTGCAGGGTTCTTCCTGCTGGCAGGCAGCCCTCGGTCGGCCAGAATCCCAAAGTCTGGGTCCGGCATCGGCTGTTCAGTCATGCTCCCTGACGTCAGAGCGCCAGGAGTACAAAGCTGCCAGCCAACGCCATGTTCTCCAGTTTTTCTTGCCCCAGATGTCAGGTGCCCAAAAGTGAAGGCTAATAATAAAACAAAAATGTAGCATACAACAAACCCCATACCCTGTAGCAAATACACCTCAGAAGAAGGGTGAAGTAGGAAACCACACTAATGAAAGTATAAGAGGGGGCAGGAGGGAGGGTAACCCAGACTGCAACAGTGAAGACACTCGAACATCTACATTTATGGTAAGTGTACATAACTGTACTATGTTCATCGTGTTTCACTGTTGCAGTCATCACTGTAGGGTTGAATCCCATAGCTGAGATAAAAGGTGGTGGTTATAGAGTAGAAGGGGCGGCTAGAAGGCCCTGCAAGACTGCAGAAGCAAAGCCTGCCCTAGACTTAGAGTAAAGAGGGAGATTATAGTGCTTAGAGAAAGTATGCACTGAACTCCATGTTGCAGCTTCCAAAATATCTTTGGTAGGTACTCCCCTGAGAAAGGCAGCTGAAGTAGCAGCAGCTCTGGTAGAGTGAGTCCTAATTTTTCCTGGGATTTGCTTTCTATGATGAGAGTAACAAAATCTGATTCCATGAGCAATCCATTTAGAAATGGTCTGCTTTGAAATAGCTTTGCCTTGGGAATTTGTTGCATAAGAAACAAACAGTTGCTGTGTTTTCCTGATATCCTTGGTTTTGTCCAGGTAAAAACGAAATTGACTGTGTACATCCAAAGAATGCAAGATCCTTTCCCCCTTATTTTGTGGATTAATGAAAAAAGTTGGCAGGTGAATAGTTTGATTTAAAGCCACTTTGGAAACCACTTTAGGCATGAAAGTAGGATTAGTCCTTAAAGGCACCCTATCTTGGTGAAAATAATATAAGGTTCCACAGCCATGAGTGCTTGTAACTCTGAGATTCTCCTGGCTGAAGTCAAAGCCAGTAGGATAGCTGTCTTCCATGATAAATACTTAATATCAGATGTGGCAGCAGGCTCAAAAGGAGGCATAGTGAGTTTTTCCAGAACATAGTTGAGGTCCCAGGCAGGTATGGGGGGTGTCCTGGGGGCCTTAAATTCTTTGCTCCTCTGAGATATTGTTTCAGAAGTGGATGCGAAAAGATTGGAGGATCTGTATTGTAATGTGCAGAGATAGCTGAGGCATGTATTTTTATGGAGGAGAAGGATAAACCCTTATGTAGCATGTCTGTCAGGTAAAGTAAAATCAGTGGGATATTAGCAATGAGAGGATCTGAATCCTGAGCATGCATCCAGGTGCAAAATCTCTTCCATTTACCTGCATAAGATTTTCTAGTGCTAGGCCGTCTGGCTTCTAAGATGACATCCATGACCTGTTTGGGAAGGGTAGGATTAATCATAGACCCTGAATTTGCCAGGCTGCCAGGCTGAGAGTTTTGATATGAGAGTGCAGAACCTGGCACTGGTGTTGGGACAAAAGATTTGGAATCTGAGGTAAAATCCAAGGAGGCTCCTGGGATAGATTCATCAGTGTTGAGTACCAAAATTGACGAGGCCAATTTGGGGCCAGTAAAATCATCTTGGGTTTGTCCTGCTTGATCTTTAATAACACCCGTGGAAGAAGAGGTAGTGGTGGAAAGGCATACCCCAAGAAGTTTCTCCAACTGAATGAAAGTGCATCCACTTTCCATGCTAGTTTGTGAAATGTCCTTGTGCAAAAAATCTGTAACTGGTGGTTGAGGGGGGATGCAAATAGATCTATGTCCGGGCAGCCCCAGGCTTCTGTAATCATCTTGAATATTTGGGTGTCCAGCATCCACTCGTGTGGGTCTGACAGGTTCCTGCTCAGGCTGTCTGCCAGAATATTTTGTTTCCCTGGCAGGAACTGAGCTTGTAGATCCACTTTGCAAGCTAGAGCTGTGTTCCATCGAGTCATGGCTAGTCTGCAAAGGGGTTAGGAGTGTGAACCCCCTTGCTTGTTTATGTACCACATAACTATGGTGTTGTCTGTCCATATCAGTAGTTGTCCTGGTTGTAGAAGATCCCTGAAAGCCAAGAGGGCATTCTGTACAGCTAACATCTCTTTTAAATTGATATTTAGGTGCTTCTGATCCTCTGTCCAAAAACCTTGCAGGCCTTTCCCCTGCAAGTGGGCTCCCCATGCGTAATCCGAGGTGTCCCTGGTTAACATTTGGCTGGCTGGAGGCAAACTGAAGGCTTTCCCTTTGTTGTGAAGACATGCCATGGTCCACCAATGGAATTCCTTTTGTAGGCAAGGCAAGACAGCAATCTGTGTGTCTAGACTGTGGCAATGCTGGAACCATACACTTTTTAGGTACCATTGTATTTTTCTCATATGTAGTCTTGCATTTGGTATGAGAAGAATGCAGGAGGCCATGTAACTCAAAGCCTGCAGGAATTTCCTTGCAGTTAGCTGAGACATTAACGCCAAGGTTTTGAAAGTTGAAGCCAGCTGTAGTTGTTTTTCGGATGTTAGGAATGCCATCTGGGTTGTTGTGTTTAGAAGAGCACCCAGAAAAGTTATTTGTTGTGTGGGTGTCAAATTTGACATTTTTATGTTCACAGTGAATCCCAGGTACTTGAGTAGATTTTGAACAAATTCCAGGTGCTGGAGTAAGACATCCTTGCTGTCTGCTTGAATAAGGCAGTCGTCCAGATAAGGGTAAATTTGAATTCCCTTGAGTCTGCAATAAGCTACTACTGGTGCCAGGCACTTGGTGAAGACCCCGGGCGCAGTAGACAAGCCAAAGGGCAGCGCAGAGAATTGGTAATGTTTCAAGCCGGCCTTGAACCTGAGGTATTTTCTGCACTCCTGTCTGATAGGGATGTGTAGGTAAGCCTCCTTTAAATCCAATGTCACCATCCATGCATTTTTGCTCAACATTGGCAGGAGCTGCTGCAGAGTAAGCATCTTGAACTTTGGTATCTCCAGGGAAGTATTTAAGACTGACAGATCCAGGATGGGTCTCCATGAATTTTGTTTTCTGGGAACTAGAAAGAGCCTTGAGTAAAAGCCTTGCCCTGTCTCTGATTGTGGAACCAGTTCTATGGCCCTCATAGCCATGAGGGATCCCACCTGGTTTAATGCCTCTGCCCATTGGTGTTTTGGTAGGTCTGGCCATCTGTTTGGTCTTGGCAAGGTATGAAAGTGTAATTTGTAACATCTTGAAACTACATCCAGAACCCACTTGTCTTGGGTTATGTAGGTCCAATTTTGTTGAAAAAGAGAGAGTTTTCCTCCTAGAGGGGCTTCCAGGAGAGAAGTTCCTGGAGCCATGCAGGGGAAGTCATTCAGCCTGTTTTCTATAAGAGTGAGGTCTGTCCTCTCCACCTCTGGGGGTGGAAGCACTCCACTGTCTAGGTCTGTAAGAGGTCTGTGATTGGGTCCTCCCTCTGGAACGCCTATATCTACCCCTCTGAGGCCTGTCTGAGCTGGGAAAGGACCAATTTTTAGTTGGCCAATTTCTGCTAAATCTTGGGGGCTGAACTTGTAAGAAATCCTTAACCGTTTGCATGGATTTTGCCTTATCCTCCATTTTTTTTATCACCTCTTCAGCCTTAGACCCAAACAAAACATTATGCTGAACAGGAGCATCTAGTAACTTAGCTTTCACTTGATCAGGTAAGTTTTGTTCCTTTAACCAAGCATGCCTTCTAATGACTGTGCCAGTGGCAGCCACCCTGCATGAAGCCTCCAAGGCATCAAAACCACAGTGTAAACCATGCTTCCCCACTTGCTCAGTAGCATGCATCAAATCGTATAATTCCATATTATCTGCACATGCAGAAATGGTACCTAGCTTTTGTTTCATAACAGACAGCAGGAATTGCTGATATTTTAGCATATGAAATTGACAATTTAAAGCCCTAATAGATAAAGTAGCAGAAGTGTACACTTTTTTGCCCCATCTCTCCAAAGCTCTAGAATCCTTATCTGTCGGAATAGGGTTTTTAGCAGAGGCGGCCTTAACACCCTTAGGACCCTGAGAAATGGTTTCTGGATCAGCAGTAGGATTTTTGTAAAGGAACTGGTGGGAGTCAAGGACCCTGTAATATCTGTCAGGCTTAGCAGGGGCTGGAGGAAAGGAGTCAGGAGTTAAATTAGCCTCAGAAAAGGCATCATCCACAATATCCAAAATAGGAGGAATAGCCAGGGGTCTATGTTGGGGAAGAAGAAGGAAATCCCTAAGCCTTCTCTTAGATTCAGAGTACTCCTGTCCTTCCCAGTGAAAATGTTCCCTCATGTCATGTAAAGTTTCCCCAAAAGAAAAATCCTCAGGGGGAGAAGCTGATGGAATGGATTCCTCAGCATCAGAATTCTTATAAGAAGGGAAAGTATATTCCTGTTCAGAGGAAGACACAGAAGAAATAGATGCCTGATCAGAGGATTCATAATCCAATTCTTGCCTTGGCCTTTTGTCTGGAGGGGGATGTGAACTCCTAATCATGGTTAGTAAGTCCTCCACCATTTTAAGTAGCTGTTTCTGAGATTTAGGTCCCGGATCAGAAGAGGCCTGGGCTGGTGAATTAGATTTAGAAGGAGTCTTTGCCTTTGTCTTTGTCTTTGCCTTTATCAGAAGCTGAGTAGGCCTGAAAACCCCCTCGGAAGCCGGTACCTGCACAGCAGCTCCGGACCCATCCGAGGGAGCATTGTCCAAAGGTCCTGCAGCTGGAGTACTCAAAGGCCTAGTTGGCTCCTCATGGGAGTCCGTTTCGGCAAGCAGTTCTGAAATGGCCGATGACAGGGGCTGCAAAAGTGCCTCACTGATGATGGCCGAACCTGTAGCTGGCTCTGCTTGTAAAATGTCGTCTGATTTGGACCTTGGAGGCCCGTCCTTATCCTTGCGTCGTTTGTGAACTCCGGTAGTCGGAAGCATGTCCGACGACAGTTTATAATTAAATCACCTGCCAAAGTAGTGAAAAGCAAAATCGTACCTCCGCTTAATAGTATGTTGGTTAAATCTAGCACAAAACCGACAACTAGCTACGTCGTGGTCAGGACCTAAACAAGGAATACAGTAAGAGTGGAAATCCTTATGAGGTATTTGCTTCCCACAAGAAATGCAATTATTAACTTTTTCTGACATCGGACTGGAGCAAGAAAAATGTTTCCCCAATGGGGTACTTAGCTTTGTGAAGAAGAAGTAAGTCTTTGGACTGAAGCATGAAAAAATATCAGGAGTCAGCCGACCGGCACTTGCGAACTGCTTCCACTGCACGGCAAGAAAGACTGGGGAACATGGCGTTGGCTGGCAGCTTTGTACTCCTGGCGCTCTGACGTCAGGGAGCATGACTGAACAGCCGACGCTGGACCCAGACTTTGGGATTCTGGCTGACCGAGGGCTGCCTGCCAGCAGGAAGAACCCTGCAGTGATGACTGCAACAGTGAAACATGATGAACATCAGAGGCATTACAGTCTGAGCAGCAGCTTAAGGATATGGTATAGAAACAGAGAAGGAGTTAGAAGAGCCTTAGGATCTTGCAGACTATGAGGGAGTGAAATTGACAGAGGAGGAGGAGGAGTTTAATTTGGAAGAAGAGGAAGAGCTGAGCATTAGGCAGGCTTTATGCAGGAGCAGAGCCATGTATTTTTGAGATGATTTTTTTTAAAGAGGCTTTGAAATGTGTTAGGCCAGGCATAGACCTGGTAGCTAGAGGTAGTGAATTCCAAAGTATGGAGACAGAGTATGTATACAGAGAGTGGCTTGGTTTTCTTGTAGGTTTTGAGATAGCTAAGAGATTTTTGTCTTCTGATCATAGGGATTGATTTGGTGTGTAAGGTGTGACTAGACTGGCTAGTGCAGGGCAGGCAGTAGGCTTAAAAATTAGGTTATTCAAGGTGGATAGCTGAATAACGGCAAGTTGGTTGGGGAGTTCAAGCCAGTTTAGTTCTAGTAGTAGTTTACAGCGGTGTGTGTGATATTTAGAGTTTGTAGCAAACTTTGCAACTTTGTTGTAGCGCTGTTCCATCTTGCTTAGGGTAGAAATGTATACAATAGTTAGGACAGGAGGACCATAAAGAAGGGAGAGAAGTAAAAAATTTTTTGCAAGGGTAGTTTTGGTTGCTGCAGTAAATAAATGTTTGTTTCCATATAAGAGTCACAGTTTTTTATAAGTCTTCCTTTCATTTTGTTGTATATGGGGGTCGAATGAAAGTTTATTGTCAATGATAACTCCTAGAAGTTTGGTTTTCTGCACTATTTCTATGACACTGTTGTCAAATGCAAAGATGTTGAAATGATCAGTGACAGGGAAGGTGTTTTTGGGGAGAAAAAAATACTAGTTTATTCTTCTTTGGATTAAGAAAGAGTTGAGCATTTCTTAGCCAAGATTTGACTGCAGTAAAAGACTGTTGAGTTTTTGAAAGTAGTTATGGTAGTGATTGATCAGTGCAGATTATGGTGGAATCATCAGCGTATTGAATGAGGGTTCCAGGGTGAGAGGCAGTGTGAAGGCTGTTTGTGAAAATGTAGAGGAGTAGGGGTCCAAGGATGGAGCCTTGAGGGACTTCCGTAGGGTTATACAGAAAGGGCGAGAGTTCATTGAACCATTTTGGTGCTTGCTTATGATCCTTGAAGTAGCTCTGAAACCATTTTACTGTGTTATCTGAAAAGTTAGACAGTGTGTTCAATAGTAAGGGGTGAGACACTGTGTCAAAGGCCTTGGAGAGATCAAGAAAAACTGAGGCTGTATAGCATCCTGCATCTTTGGCCTTGTTTATGGTGTCTGTAAAGGATAATAGAGCTATAGCTGTGCTGCAGCTGGGTTGGAAGCCATGGTTAAAATTGCAATAGGTATTGCATTACCTGCTGATGGATACCTCTCTCAAGAATTTTGGTTATGGGTGACAAGATGGATATAGGACAGAAATTGGATGGTCAAAAGAGTTGCCTCCTTTATGGATGGGAGTGATGTGAAATTGTTTCCATATGATAGGTACTTCTGATTCAGATAAAGACCTATTTATAAGGATACTGATTGGGTAGGCAATTGAGTTGGCAGCCAGTTTGACGTAGTGTGGTGGAAGATTATCAGCTGAAGTGGAGCAGGGTTTAAGTTTTTGTGGCAGCTCCTTAATGGTGTCAGTGGGTATGGGCTGAAATGAGAATGGAGTTCTTATGACATTTTGTTGAGTAGAGGGGTTATTAATGACAGGTTTAGAAGTAGTTGATGGTCTAGGGTTGGTGTCTGAATAAGTTGAAGGGTGGGGGGTCCAGCATTAGGGGTGTTAGTAGGTCTGATATTGATTTTATGAATTGCTTGTTAAAGTTTCCGGCTATTTATGATGGAGGGGTATCAGGGGTATTATTACTGTAAGTTGGTACTCCTTTTCTAATTGTCTGCCTATAGTATACAATATCATTATACTGTTTCATCTGTGGCCCAAAACATTGTTGAAAATAACAAAAAATGCCAGGGAAACACTTGAAAACACAGAGCAAAATAGTGTGAAGTGTAAGTTAAGCGCTTTTGCTCTTTAATAACGTAACAAGAATTTCCTCAAAACCAGATGTTTAAAATAATCATTAGGCCAATTCAATTACCAAACAAATGCAAAAACAAAATATATAAACAAATAAATAAAAAAATGAAAAATGTTGTATGCTTTGTCCATGCCTTTGTTTGAATAACAGTCTATTTCTATTTTATTGTGTGCATGTTGATGACTGTTTCTGTATACTTTGTTTTTAATTCTTACCTTAAACGGACTACTGATGTGTTTCATTGGCTAATGATTCCAGCAGTTCATATTTTCCCTATACTCACCTTTATTTAGTAAGCTTTTCACAAATAATTCTCCATTTTGTCATTTTCCAAAGAAAGAAAATATAAAAAAAATATGTGTTCATATTTATAAATCTCTTTTTCTAGGTCTATTAATGACAGGGTAGGCTCTAGTATGTGGAAGTACCTATTTTCAGGTGTGTTGCCATACAGTTATAGCTAAAAGATTGAATCACTACCTGGGATCATTCAATGAATGGTACAGTACTTTGTTCTAGGTATGTTTGCTTGTTTTTTTTTTTTTTTTTTTTAATAAAATAGTTTTTCTTTTAGTATTAAATGAGGGGAGAAGCTTGCTGTTAACTCTATTGCTAAACATGGAAGTCTGACACATCCACTTCTAGAGATACTGCATTAATGCATTAATGTTATCACATGCAAAATGTAATTACATCATTGCTGGTGCAAGAGCTAATTAGGTTTAAATTGGATGTATAAATAACTGCAAAGCAATTATGCAATTGCCAACCTGTATAATTAACAGTTTGGCACTAAACTTGTACTTAGTTTATTGCAAACTGTTAGTTTAACAGGTTGGTAATTATGTAATTGCTTTACTATTCTTTACATGTTCCAGATAGGCCTACATAGTGCTTGCATCAGCAATGGCATAATTGCATCCTACCAACACTTTAATATTAATGCATGATACCTAGAGATGGCTGCATTAGGTTCTGCATTCAGAAGCAGGTTTT
This sequence comes from Protopterus annectens, assembly GCF_019279795.1. Classification (NCBI taxonomy): domain Eukaryota; kingdom Metazoa; phylum Chordata; order Ceratodontiformes; family Protopteridae; genus Protopterus; species Protopterus annectens. Next base: position 1,002,749,985 of record NC_056735.1, on the reverse strand, counting down.
GGAGTACATTTTTAAAAGAAAATACTTTAAAAAGTTTGTTTTTATATATTCATATACATGCATGCATGCACACACATTTGTTGTGTAAAACTCAAGTTTTGATAAGATCCTTTATACACAATCTTCAAGTATACAAATGTATGCCAGTCAGAATCCTTGGTAAATGAAGAAGCAAAAGGAAGCAGAAATCATGAAGCATAAACAAACTATACTGAGTTTTGGCTCTGTCTAAATACAGAATGGAAGGGATTTATCCTGAATATACAATAAAGTTGTGCAGGTCAAAATTCCACTCAGTACTGATGAGTTTTAAAAAGTGGAGCATTGAATATGACAGAATCTAAATGCTTTTATCGTACATTTGCAACAGGACAAGTGCTGTAGCACTGGAATGCTTCAATGTTAACTTTACTGACTTTGTGTAACTTTCTGACAATGGGCATAATGTGTAACTAATGGAATGTTCTTTGTGAACAAAATAAACGTATATCATTTATTTTTTCTAAAAATTGCAACATTCAGGTAGCTTGCCAAACACCAGGGCACTGTGTATACTCAGAAAGAAAGTAATCAAAAAGAGATTACTTACTTTAGACTTTATTACTGCATGATTTATATACCCTAACTTTGAAGTTAGTAAGGTAAGCATTTGTGTTTATGTTGTAAAAACCTATCATTGTCTCTGTTATGTCTGGTAAAATGATAATCATGTCTGTGCCCTAAACAGTATACTGTTCTTTGAGATCACTATAAAACAAGTTGTTAATTTTAGACTACTTGGCCGCGGTGGTGCAGCGGTTAGCTACAGTAAACAAAAGGAGAGCTAATCATTGCAGGGAAATGACAATAAGCATAAAGTCTTGCAATTTGCTTCCCAGACTCTTCATGTGCTTACCGATGTTTCACTGTACAGTTTTAGATTTGGATATTTAGTGTGTGACAAAAATGAGGCAAGAGTTTGACAGTTCTATTCAGATGTCTTAAATTAATTTACAAAAGCTTGTTCAACAGATTTTCATCCTGTCACTTTCCAGATATCATGATTTTAAGATGCTGTGTACTGTTTTATTATTTGACCTCTGAGAGCTTTATATACTGAAAGATTTTGACTTTTTTTCCTGAGGCAGTACTGCTGCAATTTCATTTGCTATGATATAGTAATCCTTTGCCTTATCTAGAGTTACCTGCTGTGTAAGTGAAACAGTTTTCTTACACATGACCTCCTTAAAATACTTTTTTTTTTTATTCAGACTGAAGCTGCCCTGATGTATGATGCTGTGTATCTGATAGCAGTAGCCTCTCAACGTGCCTCGCAGATAACTGTCAGCTCTCTACAGTGCCACCGGCATAAACCATGGCGCTTTGGTCCCAGGTTCATAAATGTAATTAAAGAGGTAAGTCCATGAAATGCTGCGTTTCTTTTGTAAACTTCTGCATTTATCATTCTGTTAAGTGCTGTAAATCAGCAATGTTTTGCAATGTACACAGACTCATAACAGTGGGACATGTATTGACAAAAATATAGATTTTTGTTATACAGAAAGACTTTCCTTATACATGTTATTAAAAAACAGTTTCTTTTCCTGTAGAAAGCTACTCAATCTGCAGCAACGTTTTTAGCTTATAATGCTTTAACACACTAGTCTTTTTTGTTGTTGACATTTTTTATTTTATTCATTGATTGATAACTTCTGTTGATTTTAATTCAGTTAATAATCTCTGTCAATTAAATAACTCATCAATGCAATATAATAGTTATGATGCTAGCCTACGGAATAACATTTTATCAATGCAGCTTAAACTGTAATCCTTGAAGGAGGTCTAACCTGAAACAGAAATATTAGGGGTTATCCATTAATTTTCTCAAAGTTGCAAGTATTCTTTGTCAAACGTTTTTTAAATCATTTTGACACTGATAACTAACTGAGATTACTTATCGTGCTATTTATTTTCAGTATATTTTGGTGCAGGAAGTTTTTTCCCTGGTGACAATAAGCTGTCAAGTTTGACAAAGAACAACGGAGCTCCAAGGCACATGGAGCTAGTAAGTTAGTAGTTAGTAAGAGCAGAAAATGTTCATCATTCTCAGTGCTGCAGTAGCTTTGGGCTATTATATGCTTTGTGTCCTGTCTAGGGCACAATAAATGGATATCTTCCAAAAGATCTGACTCACTTCCATACCTTCTATGACTACTGATTGGTCAGTCCTGTAAAGGGAAATCAGAAGTCAGAGTGAATCTTTCTTCAGTATTTTCTTGCCACAATGTGAATAAATAACTCTGTTGCTTTACAGGAGCAGCAGATGACTTCTAGTTTTATTTCTGGCAGATAGGTCTTTGATGGGGACCCTTCCACATAGATTTATTGCCCTTAAAAAAATAATATTGTATTTTTTTTTTATTTGAGGCTTTAAAATGGTATTCCCTCTTTAAAAAACACAGAATAATTTTGAATATTGAATGTTTCCCATCAGGGACTGCTATTGTTAGACCTTGTTAAAGCTTAATTACTTTGGGGCTATTTTGGTATGAAAATATACTGCTTATGTTAGCTTTGATTTACTTTTCTTACAACATTTAGTGTTTGGCAGTGTTTAGAATGGGTAGGGATCATTACTTGTAATGCCAGTGTTTGTGTACACTTTGTGACAACTTACCTCCATTTTTTTCTGTTAGTCTGCGTTTGTTTTTAAGGGGTTTCTAACATGATTTAGTGTGCTGCTTGTGCATACTTTGATAGGGGACTGTATATTTGAGTGTAAGTGTGAGTCTGCTACTTGAACACATATTAACAACTTACCTTCTGACCAACTTGTTCCATCAATGAGTACCCGCTTTGAGACCTCCTCCATTACAGCATGGATCATTAGCCTGCTTTTACTGTTCCATCAACTGTACCTAAAAAGAAAAAACAGTATACCAAAGAGCCCTTTCTGAATCTATAGGCTCAGAAAACAGATTAGCCAATAGTGGGAGAATCTGTAGGGGCCATTTGTCATTCCTCAGGCCACTCACTTACTTCTCTGGATTTATCTGGTGTAGTCCTTTCAGTCACCATTAACCTGGGGTCAGACATATCTTCATCAGATAGTCCATTGTCTACTCTGGGCATGGGAGAACCATCTTTTATAGATCAGGGAGATGCTCTGGGAGATATTACTTGGGGTTGCTGGGAAAAGTGACTTTTAGATAGGGAAGAAGTGTCTTCTCTGAGTTAGTCTTCATCCAGTGTTTTTCTTGCAAAAATAAAAATGCAAATGGTTAAATATTTTTCATCTGAAGACTTGGTGTCTTACCTTAACTGGACAATTATTACAGGCTGTTTAATCCTGGTTGCTCAGAAACCTGTACCTAAGAATACTGTCAATAAAGAAACTCCTAAAGAAATTTTGACTGAGGATTCTGACACAGAGACAGGTCTTTCTCTCTTGCAGATTCCCAAGTTCAGTTCTCCAGTTCAGAGGAACCTTTGTCCTCACAACCTACTTGGAAGAATTTTCCTTTTCTCATCCAATAGCCAGGATGAATTAGGTGGTTTTTTTTTTTTTGAACAGGTGGCTGTCCCCACTGAATTGAGGGTATATTATGATACATTACAAATAGGTATGTCTCATTCCACTCCTATACCTCCTAGTGTGCCAGCCTTGAAGGATGCATTTAACACTGCCTGTAATAATCCTGACTCTCAAACTTCAATCCCCTAAAAGGCAGATAGACTTTACAAAGTTTCGCAAAGTAACAAACGTGTTTTCCTACCTTAGGTCTGATCCTGCAACTATTTCTACATTTTTGCCATCTGGGAATAGACTATTACTTCCCACCAATCTTTCCCTTGTGTACTAAGAAGGAAATACATTGGACAAATTCAGAAAAATATTTTTTTCCTTTCTCCACAATGGCATAAATAATTCTTGACTATCAGGCACATATTTGGAAGTTCGTTCTGTTTTGTGTAGACAGTTTGAGGAAATTATTGACTACACTTCCTTCAGATGATCGTTCTTATCTGAATGCCATCATTTCTAACTAGTCTTACAGATTGAAACATTCCTTAAAAAGGGGTGTATGATTCTGCAGATACTGTGTCTAAGCCCACTGCTACTGCTACAGTGTTGAGGAGATGAACCTAGTTATGTAACCAGAAGTCTGCAAATGAGGTAAAGTCTGAAATTTTAAATTCAGCTTTAGGAGCTTTTCTTTAGCCCGTCTACTACTCAAGTCCACAAATAATTTGATCATAGGATCATAAAAAGTTACTAGGTTAATGGCCCTAGGGCCCTTACATGCCTAAACAAGTTATACCCTTATTTCCATGATCAACAGCTATTGCCCCTATCCAAGAGGGACACAGGTGGAGCCCTCAGGGTTAATTTACAGTTGCCCATCCAATCCGTCCAGACTAAGTTTGAAGAGGGCCATTGAGGTGCTCTGTTTGACATGAAGTGGTAGTCTGTTCCACAGGTGTGGTAACATCTGGGAGACAGGTTCTATTAATGTCAAATATCAGGTTAAGGTCTTTAGAACGAGTAACCCATGTACCATTTGACTTGTGGAAATGCAGCATTTCCAATAAAGCATGGTCAGAGATTGCCTTAGGTTCAAGGCAGAAATCACCTCTGAGTAGTCCTGTATGAAACAGAATAAAGTGATAGTGATTTCAGATGATCCATATAGGACAGATGCTGAATACCTTGTATTTTCTTTGTGAGGAACCTTTGTGGTATCTCCAATTGCTACAGGTGCTTGGATAGGTACATACCAAAAGGGACATTGTACTCAATTATTGGCCTGATGAGGGAAGAGTATAGGGAGGTTATAACTTCTTTCTTCTGGAGGCAATGCCCTTACTTATGAGATGAGCAATATACAATACCCTTCTTAACCACTGAGGAGACATGGTGATCAAAGGTAAGGTTGCTGTCAACCTATGTGAAGGTCTCTCACCACTGAGTTGATATTTAGGGTGTCACTAATGATGTGGCAGTTAGCATGAACATCACTCTCACCGAAAGGGATGATAATACATTTTTGAATTCAATTTAAGACCATGACTTTGTCACCAATCATTTGTTTGTGTAAGACCCTCTTGTAGGATATTGACATCATTTGGAGATTCTCTGACCATTCCCAGTTTGCAGTCATCAGCAAACTTTGCCAGCCACAGACCTTTAGTTTTTGCTCGTACTTCAGAGTAATAGATTCCAAACAGTAGAGGTCCCAGGACTGATCCCTGTGGAACACCACTGGTTACAGGTCTGCTGTTGGAGGTGTATTCCCCTATTTTGACTGTATGTGTTCTATCAGCAAGCCAGTTAATGACCCATCTAATGATATAAGGGTTGATATCTAGCTGGGTGAATTTATCAATTATGCCTGAGTGGGGGATAGTGTCAGAAACTTTAGCTAAGTCTAGGTAGGCTGTATGTACAGATTTCCCCTCATCCAGGACCTTGAGGACTATCTCGAAGAAGTTCACTAGGTTTAACAGGTATGATCTCCCTTTGACAAATCCAAACTGAATAGGGTCAGGTGTTTGGAGATTACCTGTATATTTATTGATAAGGTCCATGATGATTCACTCCTTGGCCTTGCAGATAAGACTAGTCAGGCTAATAGGCCGATAGTTCTCATAATCAGTGGAAACACCACCTTTGTGCAAGGGAATAATGGTGGCTGTCTTCCATTCAGCTGGGAGAAAGCCAGTGCTTAGACTATAATTGAAAAGAGTACCCGATAGTGTTGTTACTTCTTGTTGGAGCCTATTAGGATGCAGCCTGGGCTGTTATCGGGTCCCATAGATGCTGTGTTTTTTGCCTTAGAGAGGGTGTTTAAGACCCACTCTTTAGAGATAGAAGGTGGTAGGATGTCATGGGGTACGTGTGGCAGGGACAGAGGAGTGAAGTTTTCACAGAATCCGTTGGTGAACAGGTTAGCTATGTCCACAGGCTCAGTATATGTGGTATCATTAACTACCAGTTTGGCACAAATCTGGGCCTTTCCTTTTAAGTTATGGATTTAACTAAAGAATGCCTTATGGTTGTCCTTATTTGAGAAAGCTAATTTCGATTCATTGTTTGCTTTGGAGGACTTCACAAGAAGTCTTATTTGCTAGTTTAAGTGAGGAAGGAGGGTTTCCAGTTTAGGGCTCACTTCCTCTTACTCTTAGACAGCAATTTCTTCCTCTTTTTGTAAAGCCTGTTAATGGCAGTTGTCCACTAGGCAGGTTTGCTCTTCCTTGACAAGCTTGTTTTGCTCTTATCAGGTATGGCCGAATCAATGCAGTTATACAGGTGTTTGTATAAAGCATTGATGTAGAACTCTACATAGTTGCCAATTCCACCTGAGGGAGGAGGTGCAGTGAAGCTATTTGTACCATCCCGTAAGAGGTTATAATCTGCTTTGGAGAATTTTTTTAGTTGAGCTCCTGCTGGGGTGGGGCAGGTGTGATAGTTACTTAAAATTAGACTGATTTGTGGTCAGATCCCACCAGGGAAGACCTTACAGTGGTGGTGCTACAGTGGTCCCCCACATTGGTAAGAAACAGATACAGGATGTTGGCACCCCCTGTGGGGGTGTCAACCAGCTGGTCTAAGGCATTGGAGTTAACAAAGTCAACGGACCTTTGGGCAAGTGAGTTTGAGCATGAGTAATATACCCAGCCAATGGATGGGTAGTTAATGTTGCCCAAAACCAAGATGTTCAGATGAATCTTGATAAAGTCAAGTAGATCCAAATAGGCAGAGTGGGTGTCCTGATTCATGGAGGGGGTCCTGTAGCTGGCAATGACTTGAATAGGTATCCTACCAACAGTTAATTGCAGCTGAAGTATTTCCAGGGAATCATACTGTTTAACCAATCTGGAGATGTATTTATCTTTAATGAATATTGATAAGAGAAACATTAATAGTGGGAGTTTCTAAGTTTTTTCAGCCTCCCTTCTTAATTTAAGCCTCCCAAATCCCTCAACCCTCCTGATCCTATTTCGTGAAATCTGTAGTAGAAACTGGCTATTTATATTCCCCTTTAGCAATAGGTTGTTTCAGACTCTTGGGTGCTAGGACCTATTTCACGAGGTTTACAGTTGGCACTAGATACAAACACTTCCTTTCAGGTTAGTTCCTTCCCATCCTCTGAACCAAGCAGAGTTTTTTTTACTCAGGTTTTTTACCACTAACTCATCCTAGGAATCATCGAACCAGTGCCTTTAGATCAAAGTGACAAAGACTTCTATTCCAGAATATTTCTGGTATCAAAGGAAAAAAACTTCTTGGAGACCAGTTGTAAATCTTTCCTTTCTAAATCTGTATGTAAAAGTACCATAATTACAGATGCTGACCCATCAGAATCTGTTACCTTTCATCCCCCAAGGTAGTTTTATGGTAACATTAGATCTAATGAATGTGTAGCATTACATTCCAAAATCCAAAGTCTTCAGGAAATTTCTTAGATTTGTGTCTCTGTCACATTATCAGTTCCATGCATTATACTTTTGGCTGTATATAGCTTCCACAGTGTTTACAAAGTGTGTATCTCCAGTCAAAGATCATTGCACTCAATGGCATTCAAATATTTTCTTATTTAGACAATGTGCTTATCTTTGCAAAATCTTCTCCAAGATGTCAAAATTCTTTGGAATGTTTTTTTTCTCTTCTGTCTAATCTGCGATTTCAGATAAAATTTCAGAAATCCTCCTTTGCCCTGTCATACAGGATTGTCTTTCTGAGTTGTATTGTGAAGACTTCTCAGTAAAAAGCTTTTTTTTTTCTTTATACATACGGGAAGGTGGATTTTTATCTGGAATTTTTCCTGAGCTTTTCCAGTCAGTCTCAGACTTCTGCAACAGAATTTCTCAGGATCATAGTGTTCATGGTTTTTATGATTCTTATGATATCTCTTGTAACGTTACATATGAGAAATGTTCAGTGGTTTCTGATTGTATCCAACATTTGCATCTGCTAGAATTTCAGATTCCAATTTTAGGCTTTGTCAAAAATGAACTGTAATAGAAGTGACATATTTGACAAAAGGCGATACTGCCAGCACAGCTATCTGGAATTTTGTAAATAATTACATGTCATTTGTGAATATCAACATGATGTATACAAGATGTTTGTGTTACAAATGTATTAGAACTGTATGGCATGCGTATATCAAACTGCTTGAAGTTATTTGCAAAGTGCTGTTTGAAATGTGACCACAGTATACCCTACTGGAAAAGAAAGTACAGTTGTGTACCTACCATAAATGTAGATGTTCAAGTGTATTCACTGCTGCAGTCATTACAATTGGGTTATCCTGCTGGCAGGCTACCCGCAGTCGGCCCGAGTCCCAAAGTCTATGTCCGGTGTCGGTTGCTGTCACCTCCTTCCTGTCGTCAGTGTGCCAGGGGTATAAAAGATGCAGCCGACGCTATTTTCTTCAGTTTTTCATGCCCCAGATGTCAGGTGCCCCTAAAATGGTAGGCTAAATTATGCCAATAAGCATGCATACACAAAAAACAACTTTTCCTTCATCTACAAGCAAATACACCACATATGTTGTATAGAATAGAGAAGTACAGATAAGTTCCAGCAAGGAAAAGGGCGATGGTGGGAGGGTAACCTGGACTGCAACAGTGAATACACTTGAACATCTACATTTATGGTAGGTACACAACTGTACTATGTTCATCATGTTTCACTGTTGCAGTCATAACAATTGGGTTGAATCCCAAAGCTAAGGTTGGGAGGCTGGTGCTAAATAGGATTAGGAGAGGCTATCAGGCCCTGCAGAATTGCAGTGGCAAAGCCTGCCCTAGATTTAGAGTAGAGAGGTAAGTGATAGTGCTTTGTAAAAGTATGCACCGAAGTCCAAGTTGCAGCCTCTAAGATGTCTTTGGTTGGCACTCCTCTGAGGAAGGCTGCTGAAGTGGCTGCTGCTCTGGTTGAATGTGGTCTAATGCCCTTAGGCACTGATTTGCCATGCTGTGAATAGCAAAAACGAGTGCAGTGGCTTATCCACTTTGAAATAGTCTGCTTTGAGATAGGCTTTCCTTGTGATCCTGCATCATATGCCACTAGAAGTTGTTCAGTCTTTGTGAAAGCTTTGCTTCTGTCCAAGTAGAAGCGTAGCTGCCTGTGAATGTCCAAAGAATGCAGAAGTCTCTCACCCTTATTCTGTGGGTTTGGGTAAAAGGTAGGCAAATGAATTGTTTGGTTAAGGGCCACACTGGACACTACCTTAGGCATAAATGTAGGGTTTGTCCTCAGAGAAACCCTGTCAGGATGGAAAATGATAAAAGGTTCCACAGCCATGAGTGCCTGTAACTCTGAGACTCGTCTAGCGGAGGTTATTGCTAGGAGCAGAGCTGTTTTCCAGGATAAGAATTTTATATTAGCTGCAGAGGCTGGCTCAAACGGAGGCAGTGTGAGTTTTTCAAAGACATAGTTGAGGTCCCATGCAGGTATTGGTGCTCTCCTTGGAGGTCTTATGTTTTTGGCCCCTCTGAGGTACTGCCTTAGTAATGGATGAGAAAAAATAGGTGGTTCTGTATTGTAATGAGCTGAAATGGCAGAGGCATGAATATTAGTAGATGAAAAGGAAAGGCCTTTATCCAGCATCTCAGTTAAGTATTGCAAAATCTGAGGAATATTTGGAACAATCGTGTCAATACCTTGTGCCTGGTTCCAAGCACAGAATCTCTTCCATTTTTCTACATAAGATTTTCTGGGGCTAGGCCTCCTGGCCTCCAAAATGACATCCATCACTGCTTTAGACAGAGGTGTGTCTTGAATGGCTACATTATCCGCCATGCTGCCAGGTTTAAGGTCCTGAGTTGGCTGTGCAGTATCTGTCTTGTTGGGTCAATAAGTGAGGAATTTGAGGTAATGTCCAAGCTGGGCATTGAGACAAGCTCTTTAGGATTGGGTACCAGTGCTGGCGGGGCCAGTCTGGGGCAATCAGTATCGTTTTTGGTTTCTCTTGTCTGACCTTGAGGAGTACCTTGGGGAGGAGAGGCAGAGGAGGAAAGGCATATACTGTTTGGTTTTTCCAGCTGAAAGATAGAGCATCCACTTTCCATGCTTGCTTGTGATAAGTCCTTGTGCAGAATCTCTGTAGTTGGCTGTTGTGAGGGGAGGCAAATAGGTCTATGTCCGGGCATCCCCAGTTCCTTGTTATCATGCTGAAGACTTGTGGATCCAATTTCCACTCATGGGGATCCATTAGGTTTCTGCTTAGTTCATCTGCCAGAGTATTTATCCTTCCTGGCAGGAAGTGTGCTTGCAGATGTACTTGGTAAGTCAATGCTGCGTCCCACAAGTTCATGGCTAGTCTGCAGAGGGGGTAGGAATGTGTGCCCCCCCCTGCTTGTTTATGTACCACATGACTGTAGTATTATCCGTCTTTATCAGTAGTTGTCCTGGATGAAGTAGATCCTTGAAGGCTGTCAGGGCATTCTGAACAGCTAGCATCTCTTTTTGGTTGATATGTAGATGCATTTGACTTGTGGACCATGTGCCATATGGGCCCTCCAGGCATAATCTGATGCATCTGTTGTCAATGATTTCCTGGCTGTGGGTAAGGTGAATGGCTGTCCCATGTTGTGTTGACAGGCTTTTGCCCACCATCGAAACTCCTGTTGCAGGCAGGAAATGAGGGTAATTATTGTTTCCAGGCTGTGGCAATGCTGAGTCCAAACACTTTTTAGATACCATTGAAGTTTCCTCATATGCAGTCTTGCATATGGAATTAGCAGAATGCAGGATGCCATGAAGCCTAAAGCCTACAGGATTTTTCTTGCAGATAACTGGGTCTTTGTTGCTGACATTTTGAAATAAGTAGTCAGTTGTCTGTGTTTGTCTGGCATGAGGTAAGCCATCTGGGCAGTTGTATTTAAGCTTGCACTCAGGAATATTATCTCTTGAGAGGGTATGAGTTTTAATTTCTTTTCGTTTACTGTGTACCCTAGACCTGTTAGTAATCTTTTTACAAATGCCAGATGCTGTAGTAGAATGTCCTTGTTCTCTGCTTGAATAAGGCAGTCATCCAAGTAAGGATATATTTGTATTCCTCTTTGTCTGCAAAATGCAATTACTTGTACCAGACATTTTGTGAAGACCCTGGGCGCAGTAGATAAGCCAAAGGGCAGTGCAGAGAATTGGTAGTGCATTGAGCCAGCTATAAATTTGAGGTATCTTCTGCATGATTGTCTGATTGGGACATGCATGTATGCCTCTTTTAGGTCTAAAGTCACAAGCCAAGCCTTCTTGGCCAGCATGGGCAGAAGCTGCTGCAGAGTTAACATTTTGAATTTTGGAATATCCAGGAATGTGTTTAGGATAGACAGGTCCAGTATTGGTCTCCAGGCTTTGTCCTTTCTGGGCACCAAGAATAGCCTTGAGTAAAATCCTAGTCCCTGCTCTTGCTGTGGTACTTGCTGAATGGCTCTCATGTCCATGAGGGATGAAACTTGTTTTTGTGCCTCTGCCCATTGATTGCATGGCAGGTCTGGCATACTGTTTGGCCTTGGCAAGGTGTGAAAGTGGAACCTGTAGCCTTGTGATACGATATTTAAGACCCATTTGTCCTGGGTGATCATGTGCCACTTTTGTGAAAAAAGTGTTAGTTTTCCCCCCCAAAGGAGCTGTCAGAAGATAAGTGCTTGGTGCTGGCAGGGGAAAGTCATTGAGACTGTTTCCTGTATGGCTGTGATTCTACCTCTCCGCTTTTGGAGGTAGAAGCACCCCATTGTTTAGGCCTGTATGAGCCTTGGGGCTGTGATCTGCCTCTGGGGCATCTGTATCTGCTTCTTTGTGGCCTGTCTGACACTGGAAAGGACCAATTCTTTGTAGGCCAGTTCCTGCTAAATCTGGGAGGCTGTACCTGTAAGAAATCCTTGACTGTTTGCATAGATTTAGCTTTTTCCTCCATTTTCTTCAACACTTCTTCTGCTTTAACACCAAGCAAGGTATAATGCTGTAATGGAGCATCTAATAGTTTTGCTTTAACATGATCGGGCAGATTCTGTTCTTTTAACCAAGCATGCCTCCTAATGACAGAACCTGTAACAGCGGCCCTGCAGGAGGCCTCTTGAGAATCAAAACCACATTGCAAAGTATGCTTTCCCACTTGTTCAGCTGCATGCAATAAATCCTGCATTTCTTTGTTTTCTGCACAGTCTGAATTTGTCAACATTTTCTGTTTAAGCAGTGACATAAGATATTGCTGATATTTAAGCATATGAAACTGACAATTTAAAGCTCTTACAGCCAAGGTAGCAGAAGTATAAATCTTTTTCCCCCATCTGTCCAGGGCCCTTGAATCCCTTTCAGAGGGGATAGGGTTTTTTGCAGTGGAAGCCTTGACCCCTTTGGGACCCTGAGAGATAGTTTCTGGGTCAGCAGCAGGGTTTTTATAATTTATGTGAATCAGGAACCCTGTAGTATCTGTCTGGCTTAACAGGAGCTGGTGGTAAAGAGTCAGGAGACAGACAGGACTCTGAAAATACATCATCAACAATGTCTAAAACAAGAGGAATAGCAAGGGGCCTGTGCTGAGGTAATAAAATGAAGTCTCTGAGCCTTTTCTTGGATTCTGAGTAATCTTGGCTCTCCCAGTGGAAATGCTCCCTCATAGTATGCAGGGTCTCCCCAAAAGAATAATCCTCAGGAGGAGAGGCTGAAGGGATAGATTCTTCAGCATCAGAATCCTCATAGGGAGGAAGAGCATATTCCTGTTCAGAAGAGGAATCAGAGGAAATGGAAACCTGATCTGAAGATTCATATTCTATCTCTTGCCTAGGCCTCTTATCAGGAGGGGGATGGGAACCCCTGATCAAAGTAATTAGGTATTCGGCCATTTTAAGCATCTGTTTTTTAGGCATGGAGGCCTGTCCAGGAGAATGCTGTACTTGTTTCTTTGTCTTTAGAACTGCTTTAGTCTTTGCCTTTGAAGCTGAAGTTGGTTTTACATACAACTGTGTAGGCCTGAAAACACCCTCAGAAGCCGATGCCTGCTCAGCAGCTCCAGACCCATCTGAGGGAATAGTTTCCGAGTGTCCAATACCTTGAGTTTCCAGTGGCCTAGTCGGCTCCACGTGGGAGTTGGAAGTGGCCTGTGTTTCTGAGGTAGCAGGCGTCAGGGGCTGCGAAAGCGCCTCACTGAGATCCGGCGAACCGGCGACAAGCCTAGCGGAAGCCTCATCGTCGGTTTTGGACCTCGGATGCCTGTCTTTTTCTTTTTCTTTGTGCTTTTTATAAACTCCGGTAGTCAGCTGTTCTGATGGCATTATATAATTGAATCTTCTGCCAAAGTAATGAAATGCAAAATTGTACCGACACTTAATAGTGCGTTGGTTAAATCTAGCACAAAACTGACAACTAGCAACATCTTGGTCAGGGCCTAGGCAAGGAATACAGTAAGAATGAAAATCCTTATGAGATATTTGTTTGCCACAAGAAATACAATTATTAACTTTTTCTGACATCGGTCTGGAGCAAGAAATAAGTTTCCCCAACAGGGTACTTAGCTTTAATGAAGACTTCGGATCTGAAATTCGAATTTGAAAATCTCAGGAGTCGGCCGACCGGCACTTGCAAACTGCTTTTGCTTCGGGCACCGCGTGGCAAGAAAGACTGAATAAAATGGTGTCTGCTGCATCTTTTATAGCCCTGGCACACTGACGTCAGGGAGGAGGCGACAGCAACCGACGCCGGACCTAGACTTTGGAACTCGGGCCGACTGCGGGTAGCCTGCCAGCAGGATAACCCAATTGTAATGACTGCAACAGTGAAACACAATGAACATCAGAAATGTTCATGCACTATTGCAACTGTTTAAATGTATATATTTTAACAGTGGAAACTGGGATACAAGAGGTTAACCTTAGTCTAGTAAATTTAAAAAAAAATAGTTGAAATTAAATTACTCTATGGCTACACAATAAAATATGATATATTTCAGTTTCAATGCAGCAATAAGACTCAATGTCTAAAGCTAGGGAACTTTCTGCAGTGTCTTGAAAGTGTTTTATTGTTTTATGACTTCCAGCATCTGCCAAAGATCTGAGGAAAAGCCCTTATCTATGTATTTGCGCAGGCAGATACTAAATGGTATCAGCTGCCATCAATGGTTGTTTTGGGTCTGGGGACTAGAAGTCAGATGACAATAAATGATGTAATTCTACAAGCAAGTCCAGCAGTAATATTTGAGATATTAATCTCAGAGGTCTCGCAGAGAGACACTGCATTCTGTATTCTGTCTTTGCCCTGACAACATCTAGAAGATCCATTCACCACATCTGCCTTGCTCTGATGAAGTACGTTACTAGTAAATAGTGTAATTCTCTTTGATATAGTCAGGAATATAGCAAAGCTTAGTTTAGATATTTTTCTTTATTTATTTGAGACTGTCCTTCAATGTTGTTTTAAATATTTTGTGTGATTTTGAACTCTGATGTCACTGTAATTATATAATGAGTATTTTCTTGTTCTTTTATTATTTATTATTAAATATTTTTAAACCTTTCATTGTGGCTGATCTGTCTAGTGATATTTAAGTTTTGAGAGTACTTGCATATTTATTTGGTGATGCTGTGTGGGCCACTCCTAATAACCTTGCTGCTGGTCAAACTGCCATTTGTATTAATATTAATATTACACAGTAAGATTGGATACCCTTTGTTAAGGGTCTTAAAGTAGCCGATAAAGAGTTGGCTGGTTGCAGTGATAACTACCTTATAGTCTGGGCAAAAGGGGGCATAGTTAGTAAACCTGTGCCAGCCTTTCCCAGGTATGTTTTGTGTGTGTGTGTGTGTGTGTGTGTGTGTGTGTGTGTGTGTGTGTGTGTGTGTGTGTGTGTGTGTGTGTGTGTGTGCATGCATGCGCATGTGTCTGTGTAAATCAAATGTCAAAGAGTGTGTGTGTCAGCTACTTGGGCAGGGACATGATGCAATGGTTGGACAGAGAGGGTACTGGAAGTCTTGACTTGGCCACTCAGCTGAGATCTCAAACCTATAACTGTGCCAGTAGGGAGATCTGGAGAAAGAGGGAGAAACCAACCCCAGACTGACTGTGGTCTCTGTGTGCTCTTAAGGGACATTTCACTTGATGCAGAGAGCTGCATCTGGAAATACTGTGTGTGTACTTGCCATCCTCTCAGTGTACGTCCCCCACTGTCGCCAGTGGTGAGGACTGAGGCTCCTTGATTACTGGTCAATTTCCATGGGGGTAATCGTCCAAGGCCTGTACAATTCTTCAAACAGACTAATCACATAAATATCAAGGAAATGTTGACTGTGATTCATACCTTGAATTCTCTTCATCACCTTTGGTTCTGAGGATCTCTATAGGTAATTACAGATAAAACCACTGTTATGTGGTACATAAACAAATGGTTCAGAGGGGCACAATATCTTACCTTCTGTGCAGGCTGGCTGTGATGGCATGAGAGTTAGCTATGCAGCATTCCTTCATTCTCCAAGCAACTTACATGCTATCAGAAGAAAATATAGTGGCAGATAAGCTGAGCAGGACCAGGCAAGACCTTCATGAATGGAAATTGTACAAGGGGGTCTTCTAGGAATTGATCCAGCTGTAGGGAACACCATGGATAGATTTGTTTGCTTCCTTTCAAAACAGAAATCTGAACAAATTCTACTCCAGGGCTACTTGCCAGCAAGCTTGGAGAACAGAGTAATTCATAGGTTCATAGGTATGTAGTAGGCTAATGGCCCTGGAGCCACAAGCCTAGCCCAAAATAATTGCCCAGGCACCGTGCCACCTGATGTTAGTTCACAGTGCCCCTATCCAGTAGGGCAACTGGAATGATCCCTGGAGTGAACTTTCTGTTATCTATCCACTCGTCAGGATTTTTCTTGAAGAGGGCCAGCGAGGTGCTCTGCTTGACATGAATGGGAAGCTTATTCCAGAGTATGGGCAGTCTTTGGGAGATGAATCTGTCCCTCCAGCATGTTCTGTTAATTGTGGTAATGAGGTTGTGATCTCTGGAGCATGTGGCATGGGGGGTTTTGGATTTCTTTAGGTGTAGCATTTCAAATAGGACTGGGTCAGACATGGCTTTGTAAGTCAAGCAGAGATCACCTCTAATTAGATGATAAGAGACTGAGAACAGGTGAAGTTTCTTGAGTCTGTCCATGTAGGACATGTGTTTAAGGCCTAGGATCCTTTTTGTGAAGTACTTTTGTGGCCTCTCCAGCTTTTGTAGGTGTCTGGTCAGGTACATGCCAAATGGGGCGTTACATTTGATGATTGATCTAATGAGGGATGAGTAGAGAGGGATGATGACCTCTTTCTTCCTGGATGCAAAATCTTTGGTTATAAGATGTGCCACATAGAAGGACTTTCTGACCACAGTGGCAATGTGGTGGTCGAAGGTGACGTGGCTGTCGACCTGGGTGCCCTGATCTCTTATGGCCCCTTCAGTGTTGAGTGGGCTCCCATCAATGTGGTAATTCATGGGAACTGAGTTTTTCCAAAGGGGATGATAATGCATTTTTTGACATTAAGCTTCAGGCCATGGTTCTGACACCAGTCACTAGTCTCAGAGAGGCCCTTTTGTAGGATGTCTGCATCACTTGGGGAGTTGATAATGACCCCTAGCTTGCAGTCAGCAGCAAACCTGGTTAGCCAGAGTCCTTCTTTGTTGTCCTGGATTTCTGAGAAGTAGATGCCAAACAGGAGAGGGCCCAGGATCGAGCCCTGTGGGACTCCACTCATGACTGGTTGACAGTCTGACTTGGAATCAACAACTTTTACTCTGTAGGCTGTGTCTGTGAGCCAATTTGCAATCCATCTAGAGATGTAAGGATTGATGCCTAGTTTAGTGAGTTTATCAATAATACCTGAGTAAGGAATGGTATCAAAGGCCTTGGCTAGGTTGAGGCAGGCTATATGCACTGCTTTACCCTAATCCACAGCCTTGGTGACTGCCTCAAAGAAGTCGACCAGGTTCAACAGGCAGGAGCTCCCCTTGACAAAGCCAAACTGTGTGGGTGCAAGAGTTTGGAGATCACCTATATCTTTGTTAAGCAGGTCCATGATGATGTGCTCCATAGCTTTGCATACCAGACTCATCAGGCTAATGGGGCAGTAGTTCCCATGGTCTGTAGTTGCTCCCCCTTTATGGAGCAGGATGACTGTAGCAGTGTGCCATTTGTTAGAGACATAGCCTGAAACAAGGCTGTGATTGAACAGGGCACAAAGATGTGGTGCCAGTTTGTTTTGTAGCTCATGTAGGATGCCGCCAGGATTATTATCAGGTCCCATGGATGCTATATTCTTGGCTTTGGACAATGCAGCTTTTACCTGTGCCACAGAAATGGTGGGCACCAGGCTTTCTTTTGGTATTGTGATAGAGCCCTTGGGGGGGGTGAAGTTGGCACTGAATCCATCGGCCAGTATGTTAGCTATATCTGTTGGCTCAGTGTAGGAGGTGCCATTGTGCAATAACTCAGAGCAAATCTGGGTATTGCTTTTGAGGTTTTTGATATAACTATAGAAGGCTTTGTGGTTGTTTTTGGTGTGAGCCGCAATTCTGCCTTCATAGCTGGCTTTAGAGGATTTGATAAGGGATTTTAGATTTTTGTTGAGACTGATAAGGGAGGTTTTCCAGTCTTTTTTGTCAGTTTATTGATGGCTGGAGACCACTAGAATTGGCTTCCTTTTTTTGGAGGCAAGCATCTTAGTTCTATTTGGTATTGCAAGGTCCATGCATTTGTGTACATGCTCGTACAGTGCATTGGTGTATGATTCGGCAGTCACAGCTATTTTCCATTAGCATGGATGCCGAGAAGTTACCCAAAAGTCAGCTTTAGAGAAGTTTTTCAGGGTGGTCCCTTAGCGGGGGGTGTAGGTGAGATGGAAATTAATTTTCTTTCCTGTGGTCAGGAATGTTCCTTTATGCCTTACTACCCTTTCCACTGATATCCAGGTCAATTCTAAAGACTTAAAAGGACTGCAAAATTCATAGTGTAACCCCTTTTGGCCCAGAAAGCGCTGGTTCTTTCTTCTTATGAAATTGGCCAAAGGCAATTACTACAAGCTTCCTCACAGACTGGACCTATTCATACAAGACACGGGCAGTTTAATACCTTCCAATTTCAAACAACTTCAACTACATGCCTGAGTAATTAAATTCTGATACCTTTTAGGCACCTCTTTCATGAGAACATGCAGAAGGTATTAAAGGAGGCAAAAAAAAAACTGTTGCTAGAAAAATCTTATATTGCCAAGTGGAAAAGATCTTCTAGTTGGTGTATAGCCAATAACCAGAGCCCCATCATGGATTGTGTACCACTGGTGTTGAAATATTTGTGTGTGTTGCTATCCTCTGGCCTCTCAATTTCCTCTTTAAAGATATATCTTTTGTCCATTTCAACTTTTCAGACCATGGATTTTCTTCTTCCTTCTCTGTTCTTAGTGAAACACTTCAGGAATGAAGTTTTATACCAGTGGT
Source organism: Protopterus annectens (assembly GCF_019279795.1). Lineage (NCBI taxonomy): Eukaryota > Metazoa > Chordata > Ceratodontiformes > Protopteridae > Protopterus > Protopterus annectens. Next base: position 1,002,731,533 of record NC_056735.1, on the reverse strand, counting down.
TGCTCCTTCTTGGGATTTTGACTTTGTGCTGCAAAAGTTAATCATGTGTCTGTCTTAACCTGCTTATCAGGAAAAATGTGAGGTTCATGTCATGGAAAACTCTTCTTGTCATTGTTCTGATGTCCGCTAGAAGAGTATCTGAGTTGAAGGTTCACATGGTGGGTGAGCTCTCTCTTTTTTCACAGAGGAATAGGTTATCATTAAAACAAATCCCTCATTCATGCCCAAAGGAATTTTAGAGTTTTTTTTTTTTTTGAATCAAGCCATCAATCTCCCAGTCCTCTATCCAGATCCTAAGAACTACAAGGAAAGGACTCTACCTACTCTGGACATGCAAAGGTAGCTCAGGTACTTTCTTGACAGTCCTTTAGAAAGACAAATCAGCTAAGTCAAAACCAACTATGTCAAGATGGTTATCTTCAACTCTTACATTTTCTTATACCCACCATGGTAAACCAATTCCAGGCAGTATCAAGGTGCATTTGACTAGAACCCTGGCTTCTTTTGATGGCCTGTTGGAAAAGGGTGGACTCTAGAAGTATTCCAGAGGCAGCTACATAGTCCTCTGTACATACTTTTACAAAGCATTACAAACTGAATTCCTTTTCTACGTCCATGGCAGGCTTTGCTAGGACCATTTTCCAGGGGTTGCTGGATCCATATCCTTCCAGCGTCCATGTTGGATAAGCTTTGTTAATCAACCCAGCTAGCCAAAAGCTATAGCAGCAGCAGTGATACTGATGAGCATAGTACAGTTGTATAAGTCACACTTATTAACAGTAGGACAATTACTGTCATTCTAGAATAAAGTTCAGAAAGGGTAACTGTGGCACAATGGGATTGGTTTACCATGTGATTTGTAATAAATGTCAGTCATTTTATGTTGGCAAGATGGACAGAAATTTGGGTAAGGAATATACAGGTCAGTTATACAAGCGTTTTTCTGATATCAAGAAGAACATAACACTCTAAAAATTCTTTGGAGTGTGAGGGTTTTCTAAGATTTGAATTGTGAATTTTAGAAAAAAATATATTCGAATGCCAGAGGTGGGCAATAGGAAACAAGAATAGAATATAGGGAGTTATTTTGGCAAGTTAGGTTGGATGCTACTTCACCTCCAGGTCTGAATGACCAAATTTCAATTTACCCTGTTTTAAAAAATCAGAATAGCTAAATTATGATGGCGTTCGTAATTTTACTGACTTGTATTAATGCTTTATATTGTTTTCATTTAGCATTTTTTTTATACTTAATGGCATTTTTTTATATATGCATATAATATTGACTTTTTAAGATGTGTAGATTCTTAGGGGCTGTTTCTTTAATTCCATTGATTTACTTAATTAATTGCTGTTTAATTACATCTTATGTAAACAGTGTTTGTTATGCAGAAATTGTTCTGAAGAAGTCCTGAGTTGTTGGGATAAAAACATTTCACGTTACTAATACTTTGGAATGAATAAAAACATTTTAACCAATGTTTCAATGCTGGATGCTTTCAGATGTTTTTGTTTCTGTCTTGTATACACATCGAATGATTTACAAGTGCTTGATTTTTCCCCTGTAACTAAGTGAACCCAGTCTTTCCATTTACTGGTATACAGACCCTTGTTGTGGTTAATAATACTGAATGTGTTACATAAGCAATAATGCCCAACAGGGTGTGTGTAACTGTGTAAATAATGCATGCCCATGGGCATTTTGAGGCCTGACACTACAGGCATTAGTATGTTGATGGTACAATCAAGCATCTGGTACAACCATCTACAGCATAAAGTAAGTGTTGTTGAAGGGCATTATACTTACCAGAATACAGTAAAGGGTTGATGGGTGTAGTGAATTGCTTTAGTTACACTGAAAGTACATCAGTAGTTGATCACAAAGGGCTTTTTTCACCCATGACTGTTACAGCAAAAACAACCGATAACAGAAAAACAACAGCAATTGCAAACAACTACAACCCATCATCTGTTTAAATCCCAAGAGCACAGATTAACAATTCGTTTTTCAGTTATCAGATTACAGCCTTTTCATCAGTAGTTATTTTAATACATTAACACCTAGCCTAAGTGGAATTTTGTACCTCTTGACACCTGCAGAACTCTTAGCTGAACATTATAGCCTTTTCATCAGTAATGATTTTACTTAGTTAACACCTAGTCTGAGTGGAATTTCATACCTCCTGACACCTGCAGAGTCCTTAAATGAAGATTATAGCCTTTTCATCAGTAATGATTTTAATTTAACACCTAGCCTAAGTGGAATTTCACAACTCCTGAAGCCTGCAGAGTCCTTAGATGAATGCTTTTCACCTACATGAAAAGAGACATGGAAGAGCTCTCTGATCATGTAGCCCAGGTGGGTATGACCCTGACCCTGAGTAGCATCCTGCCCTCACCAAGAATGATACCTCAGTATAAAGAAAAAATGATCAATTTCAACAATTGGCTAAGCTTCTGGTGTCATTCAAAGGGGATCCAGTGTCTGTCAGCCTGGGATGACATGCTCAACAAGCCGCTTTGCTTCAGATGGATTGCATCTGTCACCCCTTGGCTTTCGAATGCTGGCCAAGGCTCTTGCTGCCCCCATAGTGCCTTTTTTAGATAAGGCTCAAAATTCAAACCCACCTCCGTAAACAGCACAAGTAAAAAACTGAGGGTTATACTACTCAACGCCAGGAGTTTAAATCTCAAAATGCATGCACTTGGAGCACTCCTAAGTATGGAGAACGTCGACATCAGTGCAGTAACTGAAACCTGGTTCAAGGCTCCAGAGAGCACTCCAGCACTACTGGGCTACAACTCATACCACACATTTCGGCCACAGAACACGGACCAAAACACAAAAGGAGGGGGTGTATCCATATTCATCAAGGATACCAACACCTCCAGGTTAGTGGCGCAGCATGATACCTCTGAGATCATCCATGTGCAACTAACATCGGGCAAATCTGCAATGCAAATTGTTGCCTGTTACAGATCATCCTCCATGACCCAGGACCACCACTCCGCCTTTCTGAAGACACTGGAAAACATGAAGGTCCTACCGAACACCCTGATCTTGGGAGATTTCAATTACCCTACCATTAACTGGGAAAACTACTTGAGTACAAACTTCCAGGCTCAGCGCTTCCTGGAATTTATCAACTCAAATGCCCTGGATCAGCTGGTAAACTCCCCTATCAGAGGCCACAACATATTGGACCTGGTCATCACCAACATGGGTGACAGGTGCTCCGTACCGGAGGTCAACCTGTCACTGGTTAGATCAAACCATAAACTAATCACCCTGGATGTCCACACCCCACCACCACCCCCAACCAAGGAAACCACAGTGAAAAACTTTTCTAAAGCAAACTTCACCTTACTTAAGTCAGAGGTGGTAAGTTTCACAGCCCCCACGCTAAAGGATAACACTGCCCAAGATGCAGAATCCTTTACAGTTGCACTCTATGAGCACCTACAAGGATGCATGGATCGTGCCATCCCTAGCAAAACCAAGACTCACTCCCCTAAGAGAAGGAAACCAGTCTGGTGGACCCCTGCCATAAACAGGTTATACAACAAAAGAAGGAAACTAGTTCAGAAAAAAAAGCAAATCCCAAGAAGGAAAGACATCCCTGATCAGTATCAGTAAGAAACTAAGGTCCCTCATAAAATCATCCAAGGCTAACTTCGAAAGAAAAATAGCCAAGAACTTGAAAGATAACCACAAAGCCTTCTTTAGCTATGTCAAAAATCTAAGTGGCAACTCGCAGATATGCTCTGCAAAATAGCACAAACTATACTGAACCTACTGATATTGCCAACATACTGGCAGATAGATTCAGTGCAAACTTCACCTCCCTCTCACCTTCAAAAGGGCCCACAACAATACCAGAAAAGTGTAGTGTCCCAGAAATCACAGAAGCACAGGTGAAAACAGCCCTTTCAAAAGCCAAAAACACAGCATCAATGGGGCCAGATGGTGTCCCAGGCTGCGTCTTGCATGAACTACAGAACGAACTAACCTCCCACCTAAACACGCTGTTCAACCTCAGCCTCACCAGGGCTACATTCCCATAGAATGGCACACAGCAATGGTTATTCCACTCCACAAAGGAGGAGCCACAACTGACCCTGGTAACTATCGCCCCATAAGCCTGACTAGCCTGGTCTTCAAGGCTATGGAGCGCATCATCATGGAACTCATTAACAAAGACATTGGGAACCTCTAAACACTTAACCCGACCCAGTTCAGCTTTATTAAGGGCAGCTAATGCCTATTAAACCTGGTTGACTTCTTCAAGACAGTTACCAAGGCCATAGACGAGGGAAAGGTGGTTCACATAGCCTACCTTGATCTCGCCAAGGCGTTCGACAGCATTCCTCACTCGGGTATTATAGAAAAACTCACCAGCCTGAACATAAACCCCTATGTCACAAGATGTGTTGCCAACTGGCTTACAGACAGAACACATACAGTAAGAATAGCGGGCTCCAGGTCTGACTCTAAACCAGTCACAAGTGGTGTCCCACAAGGCTCAGTTCTGGGACCCCTACTGTTCGGCATATATTTCTCAGAAGTACAGGCAAACACAGGAGGACTATGGCTAACCAAGTTCGCAGATGACTGCAAAGTGGGAGCCATAATTGACTCTCTGGCTGACATGGACATCCTCCAAAAAGGCCCTACCGAGACAGACACCTGGTGTCAAAGTCATGGCCTCAAGCTAAATGCCAAAAAATGCATAGTCATCCCGTTTGGGAAAAACAAAACACGCACTAATTACTACATAGGCATCAGCCCCCTTAATACAGAAGAGGTAATAAGAGATCTGGGGACCCAGGTAGATAGTAATCTCTCCTTTGACAATCATATTGCCAAAGTAGTTAGAAAATCCTTCTATGTGGCCCATCTAATTACTAAGGGGTTCGCATCTAGAAATAAAGAGGTTATAGTGCCCCTCTACTCATCAGTCAACAGACCCATCATAGAGTGCAATGCCCCATTTGGGATGTACCTCACAAGACACTTCCAACAGCTTGAAAGACCACAAAAGCACCTCACCAAGAGGATTACTGGCCTCAAACATATGTCCTATGCAGCCCGACTGAAAAAACTCCGGCTGTACTCAGTGGCATATCGCTTACTCAGAGGTGATCTCTGCCTGACTTACAAAGCCATGCCCAACTCAGAATTGATGGACATGCTCCACCTAAAGAAATCCAAGTCACTGCGAGCCACACGCTCTGGTGAGCTAAACCTCACCACAACAATAAATAGAACATGCTGGAGGGATAGATTCCTGTCACAGAGACTCCCCATGCTTTGGAACAAATTCCCTAACTACATTAGGCAGAGCCCCTCACTAACACTCTTCAAGAGAAGCCTTGATGAGTGGATGGGTAACAGAAAGTACTCCCCTGGGATCACTTCATTGGCTCTGCTTGACAGAGGCTCAGTTAATTAATCAATGGGGCGGCAAAAGCCGACACACTCTGGCTAGGCTTATAAATGCCCATGGGCAGATAGCCTAGTACCTACCTATGAACCTATGAACCTGAGCTAAATTCCTGAGAATGCATTTTTGCAACCTACCTGTAAACAAATGTATGTATCTCAAAAACTAAAGCTAAAAATCCTACAGTTACCTGTAAGGACCATGGGAGCCAGTCATATTTCAGATTAGCAGTATCACTGTGGAACCCTTTTATTTTGTGCAGTTCTAGTCACTGGTGCCATGTTAGCTTCCACGGTGAAGCAAAAGTATTCTTCTTGTCCGGCCGCTAGGGAGCAAAGTTACTTGCTAGAGAATTATCCAGCAGGTTAGGTTTGGTCAAAGAAAGAAAGTAGCCTGGAGACAATTCATTCTGGATCAGTCCTTTATTCAGTGCAGTTTATCTACTTAACTGTCAACAAAGAGTATTTATGAATCACTAATTAAAGTATAGATGTCCATGAGGAGACAATTGGGAGTGAGAATGGAGCCAAGGCAGAAAAGAAAGGGAATCTAAAGTGAAGAGTTTTCCAGTGAGAATGCAATTATCAAGACACTTAGTGGGGCTGCCACAATGACCAATTAATAGGGTGAGACCCAAGGACAATATAGCTGTCACAATGACTGTTCAGTGGGACAAGTCCCAAGGAGACAGCGCATAGAGAAACTTAATAGGAAAGGTGTATTGTATAAAAGAAGGGAGCTTTTTGCAAACTATCAAAATATAAGGTGAGGCGAAAAGCTTTACTGTGAGTGAAACAGTCATATGGTGCTGACCTGGTTAGACATTGGTGACATAAAGATGATGGAAGAAAACAAAAACCTAAAAGCAAAGAATATAGCAGAGGTAAATTGGAGATACTTAAGCATTGAAGATGAGGATGACAGTTAAATGGAAAATACATCATTAGTAAGCTAGAAAGCATGATGACAAAAGTGAGGGATGAATAGTGTTAGTATATGCTAGAAGAATGCAGCCAAAAGAGAAAGAAAATGAGCAGGTAGAGACAGAAGGCAGTAATCAACTTTAGCATAAACCCAGTAAGTAGAAAAAGAGAAAGGAGTCCCTAAGTGAGGGCACATAGACAAAGAGACAGTAAAACAGAAACTAACAATATGAAAGGATCACATAATGGCAGCAATGATATGGACAGAAAAATGGATTGGTGATAAGAAGACTGGAATTGTGATGGCAGTGTCATTCAATGCAACAAATATTAGAAAAGAAAAAAATACCAAGTAATCAGAAGCCAAAAAGAACAGACCAACCACCTTGTGAACCAGGATTTACTCCCTACTAAAGCGACTTCCTCAGAACAATGTAAAACAAACACCCAGCTCTTCTTATACTCCACCCTAATTAAATAATTAAGTCACTGATTGTTAAAACCATAAAAAAATACATCAAGTAATACATTTAAAAGTACACTTAAACAGGCAAAACCCATTCATAAATTGTAATTAAAAACTTTAACACGAAACTTCATTTTTATATATAACTAATATATATATATATATATATATATATATATATATATATATATATATATATAATGTTGGATTAACCAACATAATTTCTATGTCCCTCATTACCCCCAAAATATTACGCAACTTTAAAATACTAGAAATAGTGATCATTTCATTTATTCCAGGGTAATGGGAAGCATTTAAAAACAGTTACCATTTTAATTCCATAATATCTAGATGCACATCTAATATTCTTCCTTGCACATCTTTTTGCAGCTGTTGCACCACCATACATTTAAACTTATGTCCTGCATTTGTATGTATATGTCTGTACAATGGACTTGCGATTCTATTATTCCTTATGTCACCAAGATGTTCAGCTATCCTCACTTTAAATTTCCTACAAGTTTTCCCAGTATAAAATATGGGGCAGTCCTGACATTTGGCCATATATGTCACATTGGTGGAATTACAGTTAAAATGTCCATTTATACATATTGTTCTTCAATTTAACTTAAAATCTTTCCCTATTCCCAAAATAAATGAACAGTACATACAGCTATTGCACTTGAAATTACCCATGACTCGGTTAACTGTTACCTTCTCAACCCTCTTTTCTAAAATGTTCTTGAAAGATCTGTCTTTTCTATACACTATTTTGGGACTTCTACCACCTTTGCTAACATTCTCATCAAATTGTAATATCTCCCAATTTCTTTGAATAATATCAGTTATAATACTGGCTTCACTGTTGTATGTTATTATTAAACTCAAACATACATTGGTATTATCTGTATGGCCCACCATTGAAACTGCTCCCCTTGTAAAAAACATTGTTTGCATAATCCAAAATGGGCTTATACATTCCCATATCCCACTTATTTTTAACCTCTGTGGATAGAGCTGACAACATGTTATTCGGGTAACCCCTCTGCCTAAACATCTGCAATATGAAATCCACCTCACATAGAAAATCTTCATATTGGTTGACCATTCTGGCTGCCCGCACCAATTGACCCTTGACTACAGATTTCGTTTGATGGTGCGGGTGCCAGCTGGTATAATCCAAATATGAATTGGAAAAGGTAGATTTTCTGTAGATATGAGTGATAAACTTTTTATTGCTTGTGTCAATGCCTAGGTCAATGTCCAGATAGGTGATTTTTACCTTATTGTACTCATAAGTAAATTTTAAAAATTCAACTGACTTATTTATATATTCTAAAAGTTCTATTAATCTTTGCTCAGTTCCTCTCCAAATAAGGAACATGTCATCCAGGAATCTAGTATAATGCACTATGTCGGTTTCATAAGAACTTTTCATTAGGAATTCCTGTTCCCTAAATGACATGACCAGATTGTCTATAATACTGGCCCTCGAAGAAAATATAATTAGTCTTTAAAACTACCTCCATCAATGTGATGAACTTAATAATCTGATCTTAATCAAAAATGTGTATCTTATTCAATTGCTGTTCAACCCATGATAATCCTATTTCGTGAGGTATAACCAAAAAAAGATTGGTTACATCCACAGTCACCAAAATTAAATTAGGGGTAACTTCAATGGCTTTTAACTTTTCCAAAAACTGCCACAGATCTTTACTAATATAAGTACATTTCTCCAAACTTCTTTTCAATTTGTTATCCAGATATTTACTGATAAAGCAAGTTTTGGATCTTTTTCTGTCCACAATAGGCCTGAATTTAAGATTTTTCAGGCCTTTGTGGATTTTCAGAATACCATATATATTAGGCACCATGGAATGTTCATTTAACATGTAAAAATATTCAGATTCATTAATTTGTCCTTGGAACAACATGTCACTTAACAATAAATCTATTTTGTGGTGAGCAACTTTGACTTAATTTAGGGAACTCTCTTCATAAGTACCATCCAACAGTAGGGCATTCATCCCATTTAAATAGTCCCCTTTATTCATAACTACAACACTGTTGCCTTTGTCAGATTTCATGAATCGTACATCATTATTATTTATAACTTTACGCAACAAGTCCTCTTCTTCATTATTTAACTTTTTACAGATTTCACCAACTCATTACTCCTCACACCATCATCATAAAAGTACCTTATATCTTTTTCACACATTTTTTTTCAAATAAGCCAACCACATTGTTTAAGCGTGGATTGAATACACTTGATTTCTTTAACTCTTCTGTATGTTCATTGTGTAACTCATCACTGGAATTAAAACAAACTCTCAAATTTGATTTTCTAGTATAACACTTGAGATCAACTAATATGTTTACTATATTTCCTTTTCTGCTAGGGACAAAGGTGTAAACTTTTGCCAATAAACTGGCGTGGTCAGCAGTTAAATCAATACATGAATAATTATAAATTTTAAAATCTTTTTTGTCATTACAATCACAGGCTCCAAACCAATTTCATCATTCATAACCTGTAACAGTATTTTCAATTCAGCACCTTGACTTAGCTCTTGGGAAACAGTTCATTTGATATTATATTGCCATTATTAATGCTATACATACTGCTTGCGTCACTGTTACCTACAATATGTCCAACCATTACACCAGACTCCGCTCTATTACTATTTGCATTAAAAATAATAAAATCATTAATATTGCCCTCTGAGTCCAATACACATACATGATCCATAAAACCATCACCATTGTTGAATTCTAACTCATTTAATTGCCCAGTAAAGCTGTAAGTTGAAAAGTCAGTTAAACAATCAGCATTTTCAGTTTCAGTCCCAAAAACAACTGCGGTAGCTAAGTCAGTAAACTTGCTTTTACTGGATGATTGCAAATTAACACTTGCCCCATTACATTTACGACCCTCACTCTCGACCAAACTTATGCCAGTCCCACCAACATTGAGCTGCAAGTTAAAATTAGATGCTTCGCCCAAGCCGGCAATGACTTTGTTATTGAACCCACAAAAACTTACAATTCCTTCAGGTTGGGACCTCCCAACGACAAAACATGGAGGATTTACAATTTAGAAATAACTGTAATAATTAGAGTTATAGATTACTTTTATTTCAAAAATGCATGTAGATTATTTTATTTTGTCAGCTGCTCAAGTTAGCAGTACTAATATTAAAGTGTCCCTTCTTTGACAGGTTCTCAGCTGTATTGTGTGGCTATTTTATATTTTTACATCACATTTTTGGTCCATTTTTTATAAAATTGTTGTTTTTTTGGCAAATCACATACTAATGCAAGACCTATTCTATTATCTTTCTAAGTTTATAAGAGCAACATTTTAAAAATTGTCCTTATTTTGGACCTTTGTCCCACTTCTTTGCATGGCTTTGTCCAGATTTCTTACTCTGAGGTTGAGAGGTATGGCAAATGTGTCAGGGTCATCACAGTCAGCCAGAGACATTTCAAATTGTGACATACTTGTTGCACCCCACTCCCCGTAGTGACTCTGGATGTGTTGAAGCAAGGCAAGGAGTAGTTATGCAGTGTAAATGTGCAGGGTATCCACCCATCCAAGGTAGACACAAGTACTAGAGTGGCTTTTCATCTGTCCTTGATTTTTGCAGAATGGTCTGGTTTCTGTCATTTTTTTGTACTGTGGATTTATGCTTATTACTCAGAGTGCCTGTTGCTTTGTGTTTAAGTAGCAATACTTTAATGACCATCAGGTAAGCTTGGTTGAGATTGTAAGATGCAAGTAAGCTTTAATAAGCATACTGTTAAAGAACTGCCAACATTGAAAGCCTTTCTGTTGTTGCCATGTATAGAATACTTAACTAGATAATGTATAAGCCTTGGGTATTGAAATGCATATGACAGTATTTCTAATAAAGGACAGGATTACATTATTTTAAGAAGCTCATTATACTTGGGGACTTCCAGTCATCTCTGCAGGCTTTACCCGTAAACTAAACAGATTGCCAATTGTGTGGTCCATAACCTGTACAGTAATCCTTTTAAGCAATGTATCTTGAGCTTATTTCTTGTTTGCTTTTTATTTTTTACTTTGATCATGTTTTCCCCATGAAACAAGTAGATGTCAGGCAGCAGGTCCTTTCTTGGATAAGGAACATGTTTACAAGTGGGGGCATCAGAGATTTCTACTTTCAGCAAGTTACTTGGTACTTTAATAAAGCTGAATATAAATTATAATTAGAACTGCAGTGCAATAAGTGGTTTGAGTTGAGTGCTGCTCGTTTTTCTTGTACTTGATTTTGACTGGCATTCCGTTAATGTATTTTAAAAAGTAATTTATTTTTTCATGCCTCACAACCTTTTTGTTTCCATCTAGATAGTAAGTAAGCTGTCGTGCAGCCAATGCATTGAAATATTTTTATTCTTCTACACTTCATTTTGTCTTGATTGGACTCATAATGACAGTTTGGCACCCACGGCAGTGTATTTAGTTAGTTTTTGTGGTTTTGAGCATAGCTCCTCCCCTTTCTAGTTGGCCACACCCCCTGCCATTGACCCCACCCATTCAGCTGTCTCCTGCAGCCCCACTTTGTTTTGAAGTCACCAGCCGCCACTGTTGAAAGACCACAAAAGCACCTCACCAAGGGGATTACTGGCCTCAAACATATGTCCTATGCAGCCTGACTGAAAAAACTCCGGCTGTACTCAGTGGCATATCGCTTACTCAGAGGTGATCTCTGCCTGACTTACAAAGCCATGTCCAACTCGGAATTGATGGACATGCTCCACCTAAAGAAATCCAAGTCACTGCGAGCCACGCGCTCTGGTGAGCTAAACCTCACCACAACAATAAATAGAACATGCTGGAGGGATAGATTCTTGTCACAGAGACTCCCCATGCTTTGGAACTAAATTCCCTAACTACATTAGGCAGAGCCCCTCACTAACACTCTTCAAGAGAAGCCTTGACGAGTGGATGGGTAACAGAAAGTACACCCCTGGGATCACTTCATTGGCTCTGCTTGACAGAGGCTCAGTTAATTAATCAATGGGGCGGCAAAAGCCGACACACTCTGGCTAGGCTTATAAATGCCCACGGGCAGATAGCCTAGTACCTACCTATGAACCTGAGCTAAATTCCTGAGAATGCATTTTTGCAACCTACCTATAAACAAATGTATGTATCTCAAAAACTAAAGCTAAAAATCCTACAGTTACCTGTAAGGACCATGGGAGCCAGTCATATTTCAGATTAGCAGTATCACTGTAGAACCCTTTTATTTTGTGCAGTTCTAGTCACTGGTGCCATGTTAACTTCCACGGTGAAGCAAAAGTATTCTTCTTGTCTGGCCGCTAGGGAGCAAAGTTACTTGCCAGAGAATATCCAGCAGGTTAGGTTTGGTCAAAGAAAGAAAGTAGCCTGGAGACAATTCATTCTGGATCAGTCCTTTATTCAGTGCAGTTTATCTACTTAACTGTCAACAAAGAGTATTTATGAATCACTAATTAAAGTATAGATGTCCATGAGGAGACAATTGGGAGTGAGAATGGAGCCAAGGCAGAAAAGAAAGGGAATCTAAAGTGAAGAGTTTTCCAGTGAGAATGCAATTATCAAGACACTTAGTGGGGCTGCCACAATGACCAATTAATAGGGTGAGACCCAAGGACAATATAGCTGTCACAATGACTGTTCAGTGGGACAAGTCCCAAAGAGACAGCGCATAAAGAAACTTAATAGGAGAGGTGTATTGTATAAAAGAAGGGAGCTTTTTGCAAACTATCAAAATATAAGGTGAGGCGAAAAGCTTTACTGTGAGTGAAACAGTCATATGGTGCTGACCTGGTTAGACACTGGTGACATAAAGATGATGGAAGAAAACAAAAACCTAAAAGCAAAGAATATAGCAGAGGTAAATTGGAGATACTTAAGCATTGAAGATGAGGATGACAGTTAAATGGAAAATACATCATTAGTAAACTAGAAAGCATGATGACAAAAGTGAGGGATGAATAGTGTTAGTATATACAAGAAGAATGCAGCCAAAAGAGAAAGAAAAGGAGCAGGTAGAGACAGAAGGCCGTACTCAACTTTAGCATAAACCCAGTAAGTAGAAAAAGAGAAAGGAGTCCCTAAGTGAGGGCACATAGACAAAGAGACAGTAAAACAGAAACTAACAATATGAAAGGATCACATAATGGCAGCAATGATATGGACAGAAAAATGGACTGGTGATAAGAAGACTGGAATTGTGATGGCAGTGTCATTCAATGCAACAAATATTAGAAAAGAAAAAAATACCAAGTAATCAGAAGCCAAAAAGAACAGACCAACCACCTTGTGAACCATGATTTATTCCTTACTAAACCGACTTCCTCAAAACAATGTAAAACAAACACCCAGCTCTTCTTACACTCCACCCTAATTAAATAATTAAGTCACTGATTGTTAAAACCATCAAAAAATACATCAAGTAATACATTTAAAAGTACACTTAAAACAGACAAAACCCATTCATGAATTGTAATTAAAAAATTTAACACAAAACTTCATTTTTATATATAACTAATATATATATATATATATATATATATATATATATATATATATATATATATAAAATGTTGGATTAACCAACATAATTTATATGTCCCTCATTTACCCTAAAGTATTACGCAACTTTAAAATACTAGAAATAGTGATCATTTAATTTATTCCAGGGTAACAGGAAGCATTTGAAAACAGTTGCCATTTTAATTCTATAAGATCTAGATGCAAATCTAATATTCTTCCCTGCACATCTTTTTGCAGCTGTTGCACCACAACCATAAATTTAAACTTATGTCCTGCATTTGTATGCATATGTCTGTACAATGGACTTGTGATTCTATTATTCCTTATATCACCTAGATGTTCACCTATCCTCACTTTAAATTTCCTACAAGTTTTCCCAGTATAAAATATGGGGCAGTCCTGACATTTGGCCATATATGTCACATTGGTGGAATTACAGTTAAAATATCCATTTATACATATTGTTCTTCAATTTAACTTAAAATCTTTCCCTGTTCCCAAAATAAATGAACAGTACATACAGCTATTGCACTTGAAATTACCCATGACTCAGTTAACTGTTACCTTCTCAACCCTCCTTTCTAAAATGTTCTTGAAAGATCTGTCTTTTCTATATACTATTTTGGGACTTCTACCCACCTTTTGCGCAATATTCTCATCAAATTGTAATATCTCCCAATTTCTTTGAATAATATCAGTTATAATACTGGCTTCACTGTTGTATGTTATTATTAAACTCAAACATACATTGGTATTATCTGTATGGCCCACCATTGAAACTGCTCCCCTTGAAAAAACATTGTTTGCATAATCCAAAATGGGCTTATACATTCCCATATCCCACTTATTTTTAACCTCTGTGGATATAGCTGACAACATGTTATTCAGGTAACCCCTCTGCCTAAACATCTGCAATATGAAATCCACCTCACATAGAAAATCTTCATATTGGTTGACCATTCTGGCTGCCCACACCAATTGACCCTTGACTACAGATTTCATTTGATGGTGCGGGTGCCAGCTGGTATAATCCAAATATGAATTGGAAAAGGTAGATTTTCTGTAGATATGAGTGATAAACTTTTTATTGCTTGTGTCAATGCCTAGGTCAATGTCCAGATAGGTGATTTTTACCTTATTGTACTCATAAGTAAATTTTAAAAATTCAACTGACTTATTTATATATTCTAAAAGTTCTATTCATCTTTGCTCAGTTCCTCTCCAAATAAGGAACATGTCATCCAGGAATCTAGTATAATGCACTATGTCGGTTTCATAAGAACTTTTCATTAGGAATTCCTGTTCCCTAAATGACATGACCAGATTGTCTATAATACTGGCCCTCGAAGAAAATATAATTAGTCTTTAAAACTACCTCCATCAATGTGATGAACTTAATAATCTGATCTTAATCAAAAATGTGTGTCTTATTCAATTGCTGTTCAACCCATGATAATCCTATTTTGTGAGGTATAACCAAAAAAAAGATTGGTTACATCCACAGTCACCAAAATTAAATTAGGGGTAACTTCAATGGCTTTTAACTTTTCCAAAAACTGTCACAGATCTTTACTAATATAAGTACATTTCTCCAAACTTCTTTTCAATTTGTTATCCAGATATTTACTGATAAAGCAAGTTTTGGATCTTTTTCTGTCCACAATAGGCCTGAATTTAGGATTTTTCAGGCCTTTGTGGATTTTCAGAATACCATATATATTAGGCACCATGGAATGTTCATTTAACATGTAAAAATAATCAGATTCATTAATTTGTCCTTGGAACAACATGTCACTTAACAGTAAATCTATTTTGTGGTGAGCAACTTTAACTTCATTTAGGGAACTCTCTTCATAAGTACCATCCAACAGTAGGGCATTCATCCCATTTAAATAGTCCCCTTTATTCATAACTACAACACTGTTGCCTTTGTCAGATTTCATGAATCGTACATCATTATTATTTATAACTTTACGCAACAATTCCTCTTCTTCATTATTTAACTTTTTACAGATTTTACCAACTCATTACTCCTCACACTATCATCATAAAAGTACCTTATATCTTTTTCACACATTTTTTTTCAAATAAGCCAACCACATTGTTTAAGGGTGGATTGAATACACTTGATTTCTTTAACTCTTCTGTATGTTCATTGTGTAACTCATCACTGGAATTAAACCAAACTCTCAAATTTGATTTTCTAGTATAACACTTGAGATCAACTAATATGTTTACTATATTTCCTTTTCTGCTAGGGACAAAGGTGTAAACTTTTGCCAATAAACTGGCGTGGTCAGCAGTTAAATCAATACATGAATAATTATAAATTTTAAAATCTTTTTTGTCATTACAATCACAGGCTCCAAACCAATTTCATCATTCATAACCTGTAACAGTATTTCCAATTCAGCACCTTGACTTAGCTCTTGGGAAACAGACAGTTCATTTGATATTATATTGCCATTATTAATGCTATACATACTGCTTGCGTCACTGTTACCTACAATATGTCCAACCATTACACCAGACTCCGCTCTATTACTATTTGCATTAAAAATAATAAAATCATTAATATTGCCCTCTGAGTCCAATACACATACATGATCCATAAAACCATCACCATTGTTGAATTCTAACTCATTTAATTGCCCAGTAAAGCTATAAGTTGAAAAGTCAGTTAAACAATTAGCATTTTCAGTTTCAGTCCCAAAAACAACTGCGGTAGCTAAGTCAGTAAACTTGCTTTTACTGGATGATTGCGAATTAACACTTGCCCCATTACATTTACGACCCTCACTCTCGACCAAACTTATGCCAGTCCCACCAACATTGAGCTGCAAGTTAAAATTAGATGCTTCGCCCAAGCCGGCAATGACTTTGTTATTGAACCCACAAAAACTTACAATTCCTTCAGGTTGGGACCTCCCAACGACATCGGCATGACGACTATGTCATACATTCCGGGTCCTTGGACCTTTTGGTTTTAATCCCTGAGCACCATAATCCCTGTAATTGTTGCCCTGGTAGTTGTAAGTTTGTGCTTTCCTCTGGAGCCTTTCAGAACACCAAACTGCTTCCTCCATGTTGGCGCCAGACTACAATCTCGGACATTGCTCTCCCTGATGTTTCCTTACATTTTGCATCATTTCCGCTGACTTAAACCCTCGGTCATTGACCTGTTGTTGCTCGTTGCCTTGGTGACCTGGTGACAAGGGATAAATGGTCTTATCTTGATATTCATGAATATCCCTTTTAATTTGATTTGTTTTACAGGCAAACACAATGTTACATTGTTCATTTACTGAACGTAAAACACCCTGGAGCATTACTTGACACTGGGAACCTGCTAAGTCAGTCTGAATAGACCTGTCGAGCTTTTCCAAATGTTTAACCATGTCATTCAACTTGATACTATTGAATTTAATCATGATCTTCATTAGTTCAATACCAGTCTTGTAGAAAAGGGCATGTAATTCATCCAACATTTCACTGTTCTCACTTGCTCCATTTGGGTACCTCCATAGTCTAAGACCTCGCAGAACCTGCTGTAGTTCAATATTTCTTCCCAAATACGCATTCTCCATTTGAAGTTTTTTGTATGCTAACAAGTCTTTCTCAAAACATTTAAACTTCTCCTCGATAGCAATTTCATGCTGCTGATTGGATATGCCCACTGTATTTCCTGTTTGGAATAAACATTTATTTTCTTTCCAACAGTTAACACTTTGAGACACAGTACTATTCCTTACTTCTGGATTTTTTTCATTCATACTGGTCTGTCTGTCTTGAAAAACCAAACCAGGAACTGAATCAAGCATGGATGATGGTGAAGGCTGGGTGAGAGGATAACCAAGACTGCCAAAAATATTGGCCGAAGCCCCTGGTTTGTCCATAACACCTTGATTTGTGATGTATGGACTGCCAGTTGCTGGTTTATCTGCTGTAACAGTTCCAATATTTCTCCATTGGAGGTGGAAGTCTCCATTCCTCTGGCAAAAACGACAAGCCACAGAAAAGAAAAATACCAAGTAATCAGAAGCCAAAAAGAACAGACCAACCACCTTGTAAACCACAATTTATTTCAAGTTGAGAGCTTTCTTCCCCACTAAAGGGATTTCCTCAGAACAATGTAAAACAAACACCCAGGTCTTTGTATACTCCACACAAAAGAGCTGGGTGTTTGTTTTACATTGTTCTGATCAAGTCCCTTCAGTGGGGAAGAAAGTGCTCAACTTATTGGAATGCAGCAAATATTGCAGCTTGATTACAGTTTTAATTTCTCTAAGTCTTTTGTGTTTCTAATACCATGACAGGAATAAACCCCATTCCTAAGTTAGTATGATTAAAGTTCATGAAATTAGTATTGTTTCATTCTTTGATGTTAGCCAGAAGTGCTCTTCGCAGTACCCGTAATGTGTCTAGTATTGACTCCTTCTGCAGTTAATCTGGAGTTACATATATCTATAACATATCTAAGTATGATTGTAAATTCTTTATTTTATAAGACCCATTGATCCTATTACTATCTTTCTTCCACATTGCCCTCATTTCTGCCTGCAAATCCTAGTATTTTATGGCTGTGTCTCTCTGTACCTAAGGCACTGTAGTCACTGGGTGTAGCAATTTCAATGATCAATGCTACCTTTGTCTTTTTTTACAAGACTACTATATCTAGTTTTCTTGTATCTATTTTGTTGAACTGTTGGTAATGGGTGATCCCATGTGATATAAACTTCATCATTTTCTATATTGCTTTGTGGTTCATGTTTCAGCTACTTCAATATTATAATGTTTGCACAATCCCCAGTACAACAGTCTTGACACATTATTATGCCTTTCAGTATAAAGTCCTTCTGCATTAATTTATCAGCAACAAGATGTGCAACTGTTTTACAAAACCTGCATTTGTCTGTTTCTCCCACATGTTCAATGGAGTCTGTCAACCAATGTGTACATAGCCCACTAGCCTAGGCCACCAATAGTAACCTTTTGTCTTTTGGTTTAAAGTCACCTTTCTTTAACCATGCCTGCATTTGGTCCTAATCAGCAAGAGGTTGTTCAAAGAGTTTTCTGAGCTTGCAGTTATATTTATACATTTTTCATATTTCTTGTCTTCTTATCTGATCCTTCACTTTATATTCTTTTTTTTTTTTTTCCTTTTTTTTTTGCACTCGATCTTTGTCTACTTCTGGTTTGATTTCCACTCCCTCTTGACATCAATATGCTTCTGCTAAACTAAGCAGGGAATTCATCTTAGACTTATGTTCATCATGTTCTAAAATGTTCACTACATTTGGATCTCATGAGGTCAGCAAATATGTATGGAGTCGTACAATTGCAGATCTATACATGTAATCAGTTTCTAGGAGGCTCATACCTTATTTGGAATGGGTAATATATAATCTTTATATAGACTGATATTTATAAATCATTTGGTGAGCATGAAGCCTTTTTATTTTTTTGTTTTCCTGTCTAAATGATCCATTTTGGGGCCAGTCAGTAACTCCAAGACTGCAAGTTAGAACTGGAAGAGCATATCGTTTTTTAACCTGGGCCTTGTTCTTAGATGTCAGAGCTGTTTTCAATATTAATGTTAGTGATCTAAAATATTCCTAAGATTTATTTACATATGTTAATGTTTTATTGTTGATCCTTCATCAGTTCCCCAGTATTTATATACACCATCTTGCTCAAGTTCTTTTGTATCACATTTCTGTCCCAGACTAATATTTTCCTGGTGCTGCAGTTTTCCTTCTTTAAAGGTTGCATTTGCACAGTTATCAAGACCAAATGGCATTCTTATATCATCTGAGAAAGTTTTGACCACTTGTAGTTGTGCTTTCAGTTCTTCATCTGATGAACTATATAGTTTTAAATCATCCACAAAAAGAAGAGGAGAAGTTATTACACTTTGTTTTCTGTTAGCCAAATTGTAGCCATAATCTAATCTGTTAAGTAGACAACTTAATGGGTTAAGGGCAAGACAAAAAAGTAGTGGTGACAAAGAGTCACCCTGAAATATCTCCCTTTGAATTTTTATCCCTGGAATTATAATTTGCTCTTTTTCATGACTTAACTGCAAAGTGGTTTGCCACTGTTTCATGGTTGCTGCAATGTAATCCATCAATATCGTATGTATCTTACACATTTGTAAGCACTTTTATCCATGAATGTGGTATGCTGCCAAATGCCTTTTTTGTAGTCTATCCATGCCATTCTTAAATTCTTCCCCTTTTTACAGTTCTCCATTATGACTATATTAAGAACAAAGGATCATTTGTTCCATATGTTCTTTTGCCATGACTTAGTTTTCTTCTAAATAATTCTAAACTCTATCTACATCAATTCCAGTGTATAGTTTTTACATCGTCAGAAGGAAAGTTATTGGTCTATATAGTTTTTAGGATAGCTTGTAGGTTCGCTCTTAAGGAGGAGTGCTGTTGTTCCTGTTGTTAGCCAGGTTGGCATGTGCTTGGGGTGTGCATATAAATAGTTCTTCCTCTTGGCTAAATAATCTTGTAAAGATGTTAATACTTTTAGCCAAAAGTTAGGTAGTGTATCTGGGCCCATAGTTTTCCATTTAATTTTGTTTTAGTTTGTGTGGCTGTTACTTCATCTCATTTCATATCCTGTACATTTGAACTTCTTATTCTTTTTTTTTACTTCTTCAGTCCATTCAGCATCTTTATTATGTCCCACAGAATTTTAATAGATATTTCTCCAAAAGGTGTCTGTTTTTTGTGTTGTTTCAATTCCTTTTGCCTTGTTTCCCAATTCTCTATAAAACTTTTTGGGGCTTCAATAAATTGTTTATTTTGTACTTTTCCTTTATATTTAGTTGCATATCTTCTAAGTTTTTCTGCCTCTGCTGATATCTTTAGTTTATTATTTGCAATAGTATACAATAGATCCTGATATGTTCTGACAGTGTTCATTGTTTTTATCATGTCTATCTTCCTAAGTAATTTGTTGATTTATTCTCTCTTGCATACTCTTCAGTGACACTTCTTGTCTTAATTGCTTTATAGTTTTTTTCTATTCGATACTTCCATAATGACAGTCGATTTCCCCTTCCTTCTCCTTACTGCCCTGTGTTTTTGTGATAAGACTTTATCTGTTTTTAATTTAGCTGCACAGTAATATATCCTATTTACTTATGTTATATCACACGAGTTGCTACAAACAGTCCTAATTACTGTGTTCATTTGTTTTAATCAAACTTCTAATATTTTGGTCTCATTGACTTTCTGTAATCTATTTCATAGGATCATAGCAGATTACTAGGCTATCGACCCATAGGTCATTTTAAGCCTAGCCATTTAATCCCAATGTAATACCATAAACATGCTAGTCAGTAGCCAAGATTGCATTTAGTGATGACAGCCCATGTACAGGAGAGGAGGTCTCTCTAATTGCTACAGGTACAATTTCTTTCTCTGATCTTAAGATGTATATTCATCTCTATTAAATCGAGCAACTCTTCCCTTAGAACATTTTCTTGTAAATTAAAGGCACATTCTTTGTTCTCCATTTCCTGTGGGCATTCTACAGAAAGTTCCAGAGCATCTTACTGTGCCATATTCCCTTCAGTTTCATCCTGTGTCATATGTTGCTCTTTCATATGGGAACTCACTAACCTATCACTCCACAACATTGATTGCATCAGAGTTGCCAGAGTTTCCTGTTTCTTCCCTTGCTGTGCAACTCCACCTGAACATTTTTGTTGGTTTCCTACTGAAAGCTCTAAAGTATCTTCATATGGCAACTGATCAGATGTTCCCCACTCCACTGGTTTCTCCTTAATTTGGGAATTCATTATTTTATCCTGCTGAGGTGTTGTCAGAGTTAGATTTTCTACACTAAATCCTTCACTTCGCAGGTAATCTATAACCTCATTTTCTGTTTCTTTAATTTCCCCATTACTAATACTTCTTTCCACTTTCCCTCTTTGTTTTCTTATTTTTTTATTGTAAAATTTTCCATATCTGGATGCCTTTGCCTGCATTTCTCTCCAAATATCTTTGGTGCAGCTGTTTTTGTATTGATTAATTTTGCTTACTCCTTCGCATAAAGCTTGCACCATATTAAATCTCACGGTTTCCTAAGTCCATATTTCTTCTTTAGATGTCTCTTGGTTTTCCTGTTTCATCTTACTTGGGTGACTCACTGTTCCATCATGCTGTGATATAGCCTGTGTTAGATTTGCTACACTAAATCCTTCACATTGCAGGTATTCCATAACTTCTGTTTCTATTTTTTAACTTCTCCTTTACTAATCTTCTCTTCTACATCCTCTCATTTGTATTGTGACATTTTCCATATCTGGGTGCATTTGCCTGTATTTCTCTTTGAATGTTTTTGGGGCTGCTTTTTTGTATTGATTATTTTGGCTTTCTCCTTTGCATAAATATTATATAGGTTCATAGGTTCATAGGTGTTTACTATGATAATGACCACAAGGCCTTTCTAAGCCTAGCCATGCACCCCAAATGTCTGACAAGTTCTAGTACCCTTGATAAGTGTAAGCAGGGGCTTGGGAGATGAAACATTTACAAGCAGGGGCCTGGGATATGAACCATTTACAGGTTGCCTGTATCCATTAGAGGCATAGGTTCCAAGCCAGGGATGAGTTTTGTGTTCCTTATCCAGTTGTCAAAATTGCACTTGAATTGGGTTAGGGAGGGACTCTGCTTCATATGGATGGAGAGCCTGTTCCAGAGACAGGGTAGTCTCTGAGATACATATCTGTCTCTCCAGCAGGTCCTAGTTATATCACAGGCAAGGTTTAACTCTTTAGAATAGGTAATTCTGGTGCTGTTTGTTTTGCTGATATGCAGGAGGTCCGTCAGAGTGGGGTCTGACAGTGTCCTGTATGCAAGGTGTAGATCTCCCCTCAACAGCCTGTAAGAGACAGAATACAGGGATAAGGCCTTGAGGCAGTCTGCATAGGACATTTTACTTATGCCCTGTTTTCTTTTAATGAGGAACCTCTGTGGACATTCCATTTGTTGGATATGCCTGGTTAGGTACATATCAAAGGGGCATTGTACTCAATGATAGGTCTAATGAATGCTAAATACAGTGGAACAATGACTTCCTTAGACCTAGATGCCATACCTTTGTTTATAAGTTGCACAACATAAAATGATTTCCTCTCTACTGTAAAAACATGATGTTCAAAGGCTAGATTACTGTCTATGTGTGTCCCCAAGTCCCTGACTACTGGGTCAGCTCTAAGGTGTGTGTTGCCAATATGATAGTTGCCAGGGGTGGTTGACTTCCCAAAGGATACTATTATGTATTTCTTGGCATATTGCACATACCAGATCTCTCTTTCTTTCCCATGTCCATATTTCTTTTTTATACCTTTCAAAAATCTCTGAATTTTGTTCTTTATATTTTCACACTTCCTAAAACGCTTCTTTTTCCAAATGGCCCAAGGTTTCTTGTTCTGTATAACGTTTTTCATAAATCTGTTGTATTAATGAACACAAAATTGCATTTGAAGCTTTTGACAGTTTTTGTTGTGCAAGTATTTTTCTTTCCTCTAATTTTTCTATCTTTTTGTATTTCTTCGGTCCAGAAATTCTAGGTTTCTTGAGTAATAGTAACAATACATAACTTCTTTCTTATTCTCAATAGTCCACTCTATCATCTTTATGGCTCTTCTTTGACCTATCAGTTTCTGTGATATTTGTGGACTACTACTTACTTCTACAACAGGGTGCCATCCTCCCCCTGTGCTTGGCCTAACCCCATTGTAGGAATGTTTCCATGTCTTGAGGATTCAACACTGTCATTTTTCCCAGTCCTGGTACCAGTGCACCTACCAGGATTAGGCACTTTTTTATCCTGGGTCTTGTGCACCCAGCTGTATTTTTTATTTTTAACCTACTTCTGTCCATGACATATGCTATATAAAATACAGTTTATATATCAGAGTGACCTTGGTGAGATTAAAAAAAAAACAGGGTCCACCTCATGAAGTTACTCACCAAGACTTGAGGATAAACTCAGTTCCAGCAATACTACTCTCCTTTGTTTGCTGATTTTATCATCTCTCCATTCAGACCCACAGGAATATGGGTTTCTCACTAATCAGTAAGAGGAAACTCAGCATTGCTTTGAATAGACTTGAACAAGTTACAGAAGATGTGGATCAAAGAAGTGATTGCTAGCAGGAGGCAAACAGAATTGGGAGTTAGATGGAAGAAGCCTGTAAGGAGGAGAAAATAAGGCATGCTAGGGAGTAGAACATAAAGGGGAGTGTCTGAAAGGGAGAAATAAAATTAGATGAAGATATTTGTGATTAACATTGGTGAGACAAGGACAGTAAATGTCAGGGGAAAAACTAAGGCTTAAAATGTTAAGATCAGCAAAAGGACAGCATAGAAAGAAACACATTTTGGAATGAGTAAGTAGTAAGATGAAAGGGGAAAGAAAATAAATAGAAGCAGAGAACAATAAAACGAGAAACATTGACACATTGGAAATCACAAAATAAAAGACTGACTGAAAACAAAATAGAAATGGGCTTCAGAGATCAATAACACATCATATGGTCTGAGGAGAAAAAATAGTAGATTAGTGTAGCAGTAACCAGAGTGGGAAGACATGTAAAGGAAGATGACAAGCTATATGAAAATGGAGTTTCTTATGGAGTATTTCCATTATTAGAAGAAGTACATCTGAAATAAAATGAAGTTATAAAGTGATAAATGTAAGATAATTCCCATTACTTAAGTGATGATACCTGATACACAGAGAAGATAACTGTTGAAAAATAAGGGGACATAGCATATTGGAGGTAATAACAAAAGAGAAGTATAATAAAGCAAGCCAGAAAGTACAAGAGTTTTAAATATTGTGCTATACAAGCACTGTAACATATGCAAGCTTCATTGTTAAGGTGAATTTATTGACTCCATTTCTCAAACACATAGTAACTTAACTATGATCACAGACCAGTCATAATCCTTTGTAATAACTGTTAATTGCTAACAGGCAAAAGTCCACTCTCTGCTGTCAAGTGAAGATTTACCCATGCATAATTCTAGTTAGGCAATATGTTGCACATATTATTACAGTGTAGGCCAGTCTAAAGTCAATTTTTGAATGCTGTATATTATTAAATACTTGTGTGGGGATTTTGGTGCTTTGCATGATGTCTGAATGATAGAGACACTGTGGATGGTAACTATTCTCCATGAGATCTTTAGTCAGACTGCTCACTCTAGAAGAAAGTAAGAAAATGTACCACATAGGCATACAACTTCATGGAGCTAGCTCATTAGCATTTAAAGCTAGAGCCCCCATATATAACATCCCATACCTCTGGTTTGTAATAGTTATATTATATACATGTATGTGTGCATATATATATATATATATATATATATATATATATATATATATATATATATATATATATATATATATATATATATATAGAGATGTATATAGTAACAGGTCAAAATGGTAAATGCTTTTTTAGCTTGTATAGAAGATTGAATGCTACTTTCTATGGAGTTTTTGCTGGCAGTCTTTTCTATGAGATTGTGTTGCAGCAGGATAAGAGAATTTGCCCTTACCCCACTAGTGTGCAATACCAGAGATGGTATATTTATACTTAGCAGGGGTGTATGGGTGCAGGGGGGCCTGACCCTGCAAATATAGTCTGTAAAGGTTTATAGTCATTAAAATAATTCTTCTGGAACTGGACAATTCTTGTGAGTTCTACTCAAGGAGGGGAAATCATTTGTTGGAGAAGAGAGCAGGTGAAGATAAAATAAATGCAGGAGTATCACTATGCTGTGGAACAAAATCCCGGTACATGTGAGGCAGAGCACCTCGCTGGCCTTGTTCAAGAGAAATCTTGACCAATGGATGGGAGATCGCAGATATACCCCAGGGATTACCTCAGTGTCACTGCTCGACAGAGGCACAGCAAAATAATGGGTATAGTTCCCCATACTAAAGGGGTGGCGTAAGCCACAAAACGATGGGCTAGGCTTGTAAATGCCCTCGGGCAGATAGCCTAGTATGAACCTATGAACCTATGAACCTATCACACTGGGGGGATGAACTACTGAAGAACATACTCAATAGTGATCTGATCAAGTCCTGGGAATGTAGTTTTGTCTAATGTGCAAGCCTTGAGGGAATTTAGGAAATCAGGAGAGGCAGCAGTTCTGGTGTTGAACCAAAATGTAAAGACCTAGTACTTAGCAGAATTATAAAGAAAGAGAAAAGCAGAAAGAGATGATAAGAAGGGCTCATGTGGACTGCAGATAGGAAACTAAATGGAATGAGATAAGGAAGGGCCAGTCAGTAAACAGCCACCAGTAAGAAAATGCCCAGTTGGAACCTTCTCATTTACATCCAAAGAAGGGTCACAAATTGAGATGTAAGTCAGTCACTGAAATAATACAGAAGTAGGAATGAACAAAATGCAGATAAGGATGCTAGGTCAGATCACAAAATGTATTTACAAATTGATATAATAACCGCAAAGAAGGAGTTTAGAACATCCACATACCTTATGGATCCACTGCCTAAGAAGGCTCAGAATACTGCAAAAGAAAAGAAATTCTTTCAAAAAGTGCAACAGGCAGATGAGTTATATGGAAACAGCATGTGCCTCACAGGTCCAAGCACAGGAAGGGCAAAACACTGCAAACATGTTTTCTATTCAGGAAAAACAACAGGCCAGCACATCTAAAAGGCAAATAGAAACAGTAGGTGATTGTCTGGTGTCCTTACAATGGGAGATTTGAGAAAGATTTGTTTACTCAATTAACTAAGAAGTGTAGTTGTTCAGCTTTGAATAATAAACCATGTGTGCAACTTATTTCTTCCTAGAAAGAAAAATAAAATTGAAATTCTTTCCTTAATAATGAGCTTCTATTCAGGCCAGCCTCCTGTTGTAGTACTGTTTAGTAACTAAGTCATTATCAGTGCATTTTTAGAATTCTTTAACTTTAGTCTTCTGCTTTTGGTAATTCATATATTATCCAAAGAATCTTAGGTTCATCTTCTAACACTTCTTTGTTCTTTTCTTGTAAGTATGCTGTACTTATAATATCTTCTTTGTGCAGTCCCTTGTCTTGTTTGCATTTCACTTACAGAACATACTTCAGTGGATTAGAAAGCATCCTTTGCATTCTTAGAGGTACTATGTACAATAGCTTTCTAATTAGTCTTTACAAGCATTTGCAGTCTGTCTCTGTTTTTTTTGTTTTTGTTTTTTTTTTTTTACCTTATCCGTTTTCGTGGAATATCCTTTATACTATTGCTAAGTTCTTCCTATTTCAGCATTTCTCTAGTGTGCATCTTTAAGAGTTTTAACTGATTTACAAGTGGTTTGTTCTCTTTTAAGATCACAGCTCTTATGTCAGTCTGTTTTATTCAAATCAAAGCATTTCAGCACTGATGCAATTTTAACCAGTTTCCTTAGAGCATTTCTAAATGATTTTCTTGTTGATAGCTCTATTCTCATATTTTTTCTTCCTATAAAAGCTTCATTAGAGGCATAGTTATGCCAGCTGTATTACATACAAATTTTGCAAGATAATGCATCTTTCATTGAAACCTCTCAAATGCCTCATTGTCTTCTATTTTGAACATTTGCACAACTATTTTGACATTTTTGTAGCAGACTTCACTCTATGTGACATTAGAGTTGGAGCCATGAGTTGCAGACTTACTGCTCTTGTTTAAAATGTGCTAGTACCTAATTGAAAGTGATGGTGTCTTAATCTGTCCAATAACCATAGCTGTCTCTTGTCATAGTTTACTTGTGCCTGACTCCACCTCTAATAGATTATCGATTATGTTAGCAATGCTGTTCAATCAGTTTCCATCCACAGTTGCCTGCTGAGCTAATTTTTGAAATACCTCATGCTGATGAAATGCCCCATAAGAGTCTAAACTAAAGTATTTGTACATTCTAAATAGTGTATTAAATGCACACAATTCTTCATTAGGTTTTCTATACCTTAATCTATATTTTGCATCTGTGACTGTAAGTATTTCGGCATTTGCCACAGTCAGCAGTAGACAGTGTTAACGTTAGAGTACTTTACTCAGATCTTGCAGATCAACGTATATGTGATTCATGTCTAGCTTCACAGCAGTGATAATCCTATTCACCAATCCTGTTAGATGCAACTCATTCTTAATGAATTTTAACCTTTGCATTTGGTTGTGATTGATTCTTAATTACATCTAAGCTTTCTATGGGTTTCCTTCCTGCTCATTTGTGCTCCTAAAATCTACTTGTGCTACTAAAATCTACTTGTACTATAATTAGAACATGCATTGATGGCACTACATTAAGATTCAATTTGTATGGTATCCTCTTGGCAATACTTGTAAGCCATTAATTAAATCAGCATAGTCATTTTAGGTATCAGTGCTATGACTCTACACACAATTTAAAATGTCTCTGCAACTATGTGACTATTCCAGTACCAATGCATGTTTTGCTAGGATATTGTGAATTTGTTTTGTAACTCCTAGCTTTTCACAAGGCAGACACCACAAAACATTATAATTTTGCCTCTTTAAAACTAAAAAAAAGATCTTGAATTGCATCACTTAAATCATATACCAATAATCTTTGACCCAATAGCTCTACCTTGTTAGCAATGGAAATACAGCTAATGTCCACAGCTTTCTAGTCCCAGTGCTTTATAAGTGTGTTTAGAAAATGTATTGCTCTCTGCATATGTGCACAGTTTGAAATTACTCTTTGTTTAGCCTCAGTTTGTCTTGACTTTTTTATATGAAGTTACCTTGCAATTTTGTCATTGTCTCTGACTGAGCTTGATACTTTATCAAATGTTTTATTGTAATTCCCAAAACATAATGGTTGAATTTCAACTGTGCGAGCTATTCTCTGTGTCATTGATGTCTGACAGATCTCCGTTGCTTCTACAATGCTTTCCCATGTGGCGTTTTCACACACATTAGTATTTCAACATATTCTCACTTTATTTATCATTTTGCCTTTTATTTGACTTACCATTTTATTTCATACACTTTATTTTCCTCAGTTATTTTTTTATAACTATGTAATTTCACTTGCCTTACACCCATTCATTGATATTAATAAGATCAGGTCCACTTCTTTAGAAGCCTGACTCTTATTTCATAATTTTTTTATACCACAAACTATTGTGCCTTTTATTAATTAGTCTTGTAACTCATCAAAGTCATAGTCTGGTTATATTCTCCAAAATACCAGCAGAAACATCTATAATTTCTACAGGACTCTGTGCCCTTATAAAGAAAAAAAAAAGAGGTGAAAATGTCAAATTCTTTTCAGTTTCACAATAATTCCTGAATTTCTTTGTCTTTTATACTACTTTTTATTTCTCCATTTCAATAATTTTTAAATGGTAAAATCTTTATGGCTCCTTCACCAGCAACTTCCAGAAATGTAACACACTGAATCTTTTTAGAACTCCTGGCTAATTAACTCACTTAAATTTTCTGAATATAAAGGCACATTTACTTTTCTGTAAGTTTTTGTGCCTTGTGAGAATTTCTGTATAGAAGAAAAAACAATGTTGTGCTATTATATTAATTTCAGACTGCATAGCATTCTCCTGTTTAACACCATTCAGTGCATTGTGTATGTCTGCATGCTCTTTCTGTGGCAAGGTTACTTGCTACGTGTCCAGAACTGGTTGTATTGTTAGCACATGGCAATTGTTACCACTTACTGGCTGTCCTGTCCTCTTCATAGGTTCATAGGTTCATTGCTGTGTACTAGACTAATGGCCCTGGAGCCTTTACAAGCCTAGCCCATAAAAGTGCTGCCCAACGTTAGTTCCCAGTGCCTCTATCAAGTAGAGCCACTAGAGTGATCCCCGGGGTGAACTTTTTATTTCCCATCCACTCATCAAGATTTCTCTTGAAGAGGGCCAGTGAGGTGCTCTGCTGCACATGTATGGGAAGTCTATTCCAGAGCATGGGCAGTGTCTGGGTTATGAACCTGTCCCTCCAGCATGTTCTGTTGATTGTGGTAATGAGGTTGAGGTCTCTGCAGCATGTGGTGTTGGGGATTAGGATTTCTTTAGATGTAGCATTTCTAACAGACATGGCTTTGTAAGTGAAGCAGAGATCGCCTCTTAGTAGGTGATATGAGACAGATAATAGCTGGAGTTTTTTGAGTCTGTCCATGTAGTGCATGTGTTTAAGGCCTAGCATCCTCTTTGTGATGTACTTTTGAGGCCTTTCCAGCTGTTGCATGTGTCTAGTGAGGTACATGCCAAATGGGGCATTATACTCAATGACTGGCCTAATGAGGGGAAGAGTAGAGGGAAATGATGACCTCTTTCTTCCTGGATTCAGAACCCTTAGTAATGAGATGTGCCACATAGAAGGACTTTCTGACCACAGTGGCAATGTGGTGGTCAAAAGAGAGGTTGCTGTCAACATGTGTCCTCAGCTCTCTTATAAAGCTGTCAGTATTCAGTGGGATCCCATCAATAAGGTAATTAGTGGGAACTGAGTTTTTCCCAAAGGGGATGGTGACGCATTTTTTGGCATTAAGCTCAAGGCCATGGTTTCGACACCAGTCATTGGTCTCAGTGAGGCCTTTCTGTAGGATGTCTACATCACTTAGGGAGTTAATAATGGCTCCCAGATTGCAGTAATCTGTGAAATTGGTCAGCCAGAGTCCCTTCATGTTGGCCTGTACTTCTGAGAAGTAGATGTCAAACAGGAGAGGACCCAGGACTGATCCCTGTGGAACTCCACTCATGAATGGTCGGCAGTCTGACTTGAAGTTCGCTACTTTCACACTGTTGGTTCTATCTGTGAGCCAGTTTGCAACCCATCTAGTGATATAAGGTCTGATACCTAGTTTGGTGAGTTTATCAATAATTCCTGAGTGGGGAATGGTATCAAAGGCCTTGGCCAGATTGAGGTAGGCTGTATGAACTTCTACCATTATGTCTTAAAATTTAATAACCTTTGTCTACAAAAATATGGTAAGCTGATTTATTGCAGTACTATTATGGTAAATCTTTGCTGTGTAACCTCACCGAAGTTCATTTATGCAAGGGCGGTAGAAATTCCATCATCAATAAATGTTTTGCTGACTTTTTTAGACTAAAATACAGTCTTAAAGAGTGCACTGTGATCCTTTAAAATCTTTGTGTGTGTGTGAGTGTGACAATATTTTAACAAGTGCATATGGTTGCAAACACTAATATGTTTATCTGTCTCACTTACTTGCTACTTTGATAAATCTTAGACAAGAAGGGGCAGCCTTCTTATCTTCTATGCATTTTACAGGGGATCATTACCAATCAAAGGAAAGGTACTGCCCAACAATACAACATATGTGTTGATTAACCATTATGATAGCCAAAAGTGGGATGAATTCTCAAGTCTGGAAGTAATACAAGACTTCAAGTACCATTATCATCTCGGTCACATTGCTCTCACTCTTTGGTTCCTACTGCATGAGAAACAAACATCAGGTACTAATAATTGAACTAATATCTTTCTCCAGACATTCAGTGCTACATGGTATAAGATAAATGTATATCCTTACCAACCAAACTGAAGAATTTAAGATGAAGCATATACTGATGCTATGAGAAACTGGTATGCTGAAATGAGGAGAGTTAATTAAGTTTTAGGGCATTCTTCCATTTATTTTTCTATATAGATGGTTTACCATAGGCTGACAAAATAATGGTAGCTTAATTGCAGACTGGATAAATAGTTTGGTTGAAAATAAGATTGTCCATTTAAAAGGAAAGCTTATATTTCTGCTGTCCACTGATAAGGCTGTCAATTGTATTGTCTTCTGAATTAAAAGAAAGAGAAGCTCCATAGTCAGGGTGAATAAGGGAGGATACTGTGCTCCCCTTGTTAATTCTGTCACATTATTAAAAAAAGACTAGATATATAGAGTCACTTCCTAATTATTGCTTTACCACCCTGGTAACAGGTCTGAATGCACTCTTTAACTATCTAAGGAATAGCTGAAATGTATTAGTGCAGAAATCCATAATCTTTAGCTGTACTATAGAGTGTTTTCTTAGCATTAATTGTTACATCATTGTTAGGCCTTAAGTTAGATTATTTTGTTGAATTTAATTCCATAATTAGTTTAACTTTACTAGGAACCCAATGGCCCTTGATGCAGGCACATTAAGTTAAATAGGCTTAATTAGTATGATTTTATTCACCCTATAACCTTTATAGGCATACAAAATGTATACTCCTTATTTAAGACTGAAATTCATTAGTAGAAAAAACACTGAAAGGTCCCTACCAAGCTTTGATAATGGTGAAATCAATCGTTATTTCTAAAAAAGGAACATGCACCACACAGGCTAACCTGATTAAATATAATGATCAAAATCACCTGCCCTAGGACAAAATAAATATATATAAAACATGTCGAGAATATAGTCTGTCCCATTCATTTTATGGAGCTTAAGTATCTTTTTGAATGTTATACGTTCCTTCTTAATAAAGATGACTGACACCATATATGATTCCTTTTTAGTAAGTTGCAGTAGAGGAGTATACTTTCAATAGTCTGCTGATTCTTTTTATGTATTCATAGATACTGCAGAATCCAGGGTCCTCTATGATAGCTTGGATATAGCCAAGCCCCAACTGGTTGGTGACTAGTTCCTGTAATGGCCTTCCACCACCTAACCACCTTGATCCTCCTCATTAAGAAATGAACTGCTTTAGGGAACTTACAGTAATAAAAGTACTTTGCCTTAACACAAAGTCCCTTGGCCTTAATATCCACTAAATAGTACCCTTTCAAAGCTGATAAAAGTCCCTTTGCACCCCTCTCTTTTTCATGTTATAATAACTTTAAAATCTAGGCAATCTTTTAAGTACCATTCTTTCTGCAAGCCTATAGACCACCCATTAACACCCACACATTGTTTTCCAAGCTAAAAATGAACTTTTCAGTTGTATCATCTCTTCCTGATTTCACTGTGATATGCTTCCACAAGCCAGACCAATCTGCAGTATCAATGTCACAATTATTAAACTCCTAAAATGAGCCATCCATACTAATAACTTACGTTAGCTATTGTTAATAAGTCTATCTTCAATAGACAGATGTCCTCAGTTACAATTCCCTATTTTATGTACTTTTCCTTAAATAAATTAATATATAACCAGCCACAAGTTTTTGAAATTAAATATTGAAGCTCTTTAAGGCACTGGGAATTATAGCCACTGTTAACATTCCTTTTCTATAGCTGCTTATGATTTGTCTGCTGACTGAAGACTACAGTTAAGATACACTAATGGATCTTCCTCATTCTTAGAAGAAACCTGGCCATGTATATCCCCAGACCATGGCTGATGGCTGGAAGCATTTCCTGCACAACAAACTCTTCTTGTAATTGTGACTGGCTAGTACGTGGAGATCCACTCAAGCCCTCCTTCATTTTAAATGTCTGCATGCAAGTCAATGTCCAAATAACATGTATTGCCTATTCCTAGATTCATAGATATTTCAAGGCAATTTAATCTTACTTAAGACCATATACCACTTGCCAGTGCCCTCTTTTAGGCTGTTCTCTCTTTCTCTAGGAAGTCAATTCTAATGTAACTTTGTGGACACCGATCCAATCACCCAGGCACTACTTGAGGAATGCTTGTATATTTGCACTGTTCAAACTGCAGGGGAAATCTGTTAGGAGGTGCTATGTGATAAGCCCATGTCTCCACCATGTTTTATTTAGCTGTTGGTGAAAATTCAGTTCACTGTTTTTGATGTTAGTGGAAGTATTAGACTTGCAGAGATACATGAGATCAAGGACCACTGGATCTCCAATGCTACTATAAGCTAGGCATAAGTCTCCCCTCAAAAACCTATATGATACTAATTAAAGGGACAGTGCTTTCAGCCTTTCCTGGTAGCTCAGGGTCTTTAGGCCTGTGATCCACTTGGTTAGAAACCTCTGTTGCCTTTCTAGTTGTTTGAAATGTCTAATGAAGTACATCCCAAAGGGGGCATTTTATTCTGTAACTGGCCTTATCAATGCTAAATATAAGGGAATGATAACCTCCTAGGAGATGGAGGATATTTCCTTGATAATTAGTAGTACTAAGAAGAAGGATTGCCTGGCTATCATTGTTACATAATAATCATGAGATAGGGATTTATCAACCCAGGTTCCAAGACCTTTAAATATGTTTTCTGTTTGTAGTGATGTATTGACAATACACAATGCAGGGTTATCTACCAAATATGACAATGCTGCATTTGTTTGCTTAATTTTAGCCCATCTTAAGTACACCAAGAGTTTACCAGGGAGAGTTCTTTCTGCTCTGTTTGGGTATGAAAGAGATACATAACAATAACTTCTAGTTTGTAGTCATCTTTAGACTTAGAAAGCCAGTAGTCTTGGCTCCCTACAAAAAGGATGGGCTCCAGAACAGAGTCCTGAAGGGCACCACTGGTCACCATAATACTTTCTGATGAGGTGCCTGTGACATGTTACACATGGAAGCTGTCTTCTAGCCAGTCTACTGTCTGACATACCATATAGGAATCTATTTTTAAATCATTTAGCTTTCATATGATGCCAGTAGGGAGCATGATGCTGAATGGCTTGGCCAAGTCTAGATATACTGTGTGCACTGCATAACCACTGAGTTTTGGTTAGAGCCTGCAAGAGAAATTGCTTATTGTGATGTTATGATGAAAATCTTCCTATAATATTCTACTTCCCAAATACTGTCTCACCTACATTTTGTTACCAGGGATAGGTCATGTTTAAATAGCCTTCACTTTTGCAGGCCTGTGCCACATTTTGCCACCATTCTCCTGATGGTCATGCTTTGACATTTCTGACATTCCCATGTTGCTTTTATTGCCTTGACAGTTAACTGTATCCTTATTAGTCTGTTCAGCACCTCCCTGACATGTTGAACATATTCCTACCAAGACTGGCTATAGATTGCAATATCATCTACATAAGCAACAGCATAGTTTCCATCTCCTATGAGAATACAAAGTTGCTGAGGCATTTTTTATCCTATGCGGCATTTTGATAAATTCAGAGAACTTAAATAAGGTAAGGAAAATGGTCTCTGTCTGGCTGTAGATGTCAAGGATACTTGCCAGTATCCTCCATTAAAGTCATTAGTAGTCAGATACTTTGCCCACCCAAATTATCTAATGTTTAATCTGAACTAGGCATGAGAAACACATCCAGCTCTGTGTGACTGTTTAGTTCCCTGTAGTCTATACAGAAACATCTAATCCCAAAACCTTGACATCTACTGGAGTCAATGGCTTCCCCTTTTGCTTTTGGAACCTGCTGTGATGGTTTAGACTGTGCCATTGTTGACTTTGTACTTATTTAAAGTGCTTAAGTAAATATGTCCTGTGTAGTTGCTTCCCACTGCCTAGATACACATCCCCTTTCTGCCCATCTCCTCAGTGGAATTTCCCTGCCAGCTGGTCAGCCAGATTCTCCCATGCTTGGGCAAATAAGAAAAGTTCTCCTAACATTTCAAAAGTAATAATTGTAAATCCACTTAATCATCTATTAAAGTAAACACTTTGTTCTGGAATTAAATCAGTGAAACTGTCCTCTGCTTTTCTTCTCTGTTTTCTAAACTTCCACTTATAAGTGTGAGGAGTTAAGTTAAGTTAAGTTAAAAGATTCACATATCAAAAGTTAAATTTGATATAATCTTGGCTGTCAGGAATATTATAAAGGGTATGTGTTGAATTATGCACAAGCAGAGGGTTTAAAAACCTCAACCATTGCCTATGGACTGTTTGTTGCTGATCTTGTATATATATATATATATATATATATATATATATATATATATATACATATATATATATATATATATATATATATATATATATATATATATGTATCTGTTTATCTATCTAGCTATATGTGTACATGTCAACCCCTCAGCACAGCAAAGAAACAATTTAGTACTGACTGTGATATTTAAGGTTGGGCTTTCATCCCTTCCACACTTGTGCATCTGAAAAAGACTGAACATTTCCTTCAGATGTTGATTTTACTTTTTGATTTCCTCATGTCTTCTGTTTCTCCTGCACCATGACCAGTTCATGCTGACATGTCTTTTCTTTCCCCTCTGGCTTTGACCTATATCTGCTCTCTGTCCCTTTGCTTCCTAAACTGTTTCATTCTCTCAGCAGCATCAGGATGTCTCATCTCCATTTCCAGTTCCAGTTTCTGCAGTTCAACATACATTTTGAGATCTTCTAGGGATATGCTGGGTTGCTGTTCTACACACACATACATTTCCTGGTGATCACCAGGTTCACTAAGCTGTACCTTAATGCATAGGAGGTGGCTTGTAACTCATTCTTGCTCCACGTGGAATTATTTTTGATGTGCACGTTTTCAGCAGTTTTGCTACTGACATTTTGCTATACCCTTTAGATCTCAGTTCTGCTTGTGTTATAACTTTATTTAAAAATAAAATAACTACCAATAAAGGTGACCATATTGTAGTGTTGAATACAGTTGCATTCAATAGAATGATGCATGAAATGCTGAATGACAATAAATTTTATGTGAAAATGAAAGTTTATCAAGTTAAAAAGATGTCCATTAAGGTAGTCACTAAATTAAAGGAGATATGGCAGAATGGGTTGATTAGTAAAGATATGTTAGATTATTTTGTTGCTGAGCATCCCACCACCCCAGTTGTACAAGGGCTACCTAAAATTCATAAAAGTGTAAGGTGTCCCCCCATGCCCTCGGTAGTATCTGGAAGGAATTGGTGCACAGAACCAGTCTCAATATACTTAGAGAAATTCTTGAGGCCTATGATTAACAACATACAGCATATCCTAAGAGATACAGAACATTTTCTGACTGATCTGTTTAAGTATACATGAGACTTTGAAGTGATGCAGAGGACATATATAGTGACCCTTGATGTGGTGTCTTTATTTACAGTGATACCAAACAATGTAGGAATAGACAGCATCTGTACCTTTTTAAGGGAGATGTTCATGGTTGATTCACATACCATAGCACAAGTTAGTCAGCTTTTAAGCATTGTATTAGAGAACAATGTCTTTATTTTCGGGGAGATCATTATTGGCAGTCTAATGGTGTAGCTATGGGCACCTCGTGGGCCAATAGCTATGCCAATGCCGCAATGACAGTTTGGGAAACCAAGTTTATATTGAAGGGTCCCTATGCAGACAGAGTTTATTTTTGGGGAGGATTGTGAATGACCTCTTGATTTTGTGGAGAGGAAACACTGAAGAACTATTGGAGTTTGTACAATACATTAATGAAACCTCTACATTTTTGAAGTTTATACATACATATTCTATGAAAACAGTACATTTCTTAGATGTTAGTGTTGAAAAGAAAAATTATGGCATTGTGGTCACTCCTCTGTACAAGACAGAATGCCATGTAAACCATTTATTAGCTAAAGATAGTATGCACCCCCATATATTTTTCGAAATGTCATTCAGAACCAGTTTTATAGAGCATCAAGACTGAATGTGACAGATGAAGATTTTGTTCATCAAGTTGAGCAAACTAGTAGTGATTTATTAGAAAGGGGGTATCATATTAATGATATACAGAGCAGCATTGAGGACGTGAGTAAACAGAGATGCTTAAAGGCTAAAATCATACTGCTCTAGGGGTGAAGACTTTAGAGAAGTACACAGTGATGGGCAGAAGGATAATATTAGAGAAAATAAACAAAGTAGAATATCATTCTATCACTCTTGGAGGTATAAGAATGAGATAGAGAAACATTGGAATATATTGAGACTAGATAAGAGCATTAGTAGTCTGATAGATGTGAAACCCAAGTATTCACTGAAGAACTATAAATCTTTGAAGAGACAGTTATGTTAACCTAAGGTCAAAGATAGGATGACCTTATAAGGCCAGCCATAGAAAAAGGTACAAAAAAATGTGGCAGATGTAATTTTTGTAAATATTTAGACCATACCTCTAACTTTGAACATCCAGATCAGTTAAAGACATATGAGTATGACATCAATGCCACCTGTGAAACAGAGCATTTAGTCTACTTGGCCCATTGCACAGTGTGCCGTAGTTTCTATGTAGGGAAGACAGACATATCCCTGAAGGAAAGAATACAAGAACACATTTATGCAATCCATAAAAAGAACAAAGTGAATGCCTTGGCAAGACACACTATTAATAATGATATAGAACATGTCTTTAACTTTCTAGTTATAGGGAGAACATATGAGAGTATAAGCAGGGGGGGGGATCTACGGAACATCACTGAAGAACTTGAAGGTAAGTGGATAGTAAGATTAATGGCTGATAGAGGTCATGGATTAAATTAATATATACCCCTGCATCCTAAGTTAAAGTCTAGGCAGCATTTTAGGTAAGACGTGCTGTGGAATTGTTCATATGATAAATAACTGACTTCTTGTTACAGGTTTATATGTGGTTTGGAGAACATCAGAGGAAAATATAAACATGTGCAGATATAGTCTTTGTTTTATGATTGTAAATAGAAATGTCGTAAGTGAAAGCTTAGGCAGCTTTTTAGGCAAGATGTGCTGTGGAGTCATTTGTATGATAAATTACTGACTTCTTGTTATAGGTTTGTATGTGTTCTGGAGAACAGAAATGGAAAATGTTAATATGTGCAGTTATATTCTGTGCTTGTGATTGTAAACTGAAATGTTATGAACATAGAAAAATGCAAACATGTGCAGATATATTCTTTGTTTGTGAATTGAAATCTCCTAAGTGAAAGCTTAGTCAGCTTTTTAGACAAGATGTGCTGTGAAGTTATTTGATAAATTACTGACTTCTTGTTACAGGCTTGTAAGTGTTTTGGAGAACAGAAGTGGAAAATGTAAATATGTGGAGATATATTCTGTGCTTGTGACTGTAAACTGAAATGTTATGGAAATATTAATCTAGATACTTTGTAAATAGGCTTTTAGAAGTATATATATATATATATATATATATATATATATATATATATATATATATATATATATATATATATATATAAATGTACCTTGCAGGATGTTGCTTTAAATTTGCTTGTTCACACCAGAACAATGTATTGGTTGGTTTTAATCATGTGTCTCAAGAGGATATCTGAAGTAGTGGGGTTACCCACAAAAGCGCTTGTGTCGAATAAAGATTTTTATACTGGCTTCTACAGCCGTCTCCAAGTCCTGGTATTTTGCTTTTTACTTGTGTATTTATTTTATGACTGCAATGTTGCACACACCTGCTGGTGAAAAGTTTAGCTTGCTGTAGAAGTCCAGTTCATGAAATTTTACCACTGCCACCAATTAACATGTCAGGGTAGGAGTATAAGGCAAATTAACTCTGTTGTCTTCGGGTATGACCAACAGCAGACACACCCAAGTAAGCCTTATACTGTGCAGCAGAGGAGCAGATTTTTGAACACTGGCTTCCCAGAAATTCATCTACCTTTCAATCCAGTGGTTTCTATTACTATCTTATCAACAACTCTGCCTTGGTAAATATCATTTCACATCAATGCACAGTGTTTCCCATTAGGGCTAGAATAAACCTTTCAGTCCTACCACCCTTTCTGCTTTTATGGTAATGCAATTACTAGCCAGCCCAGTCTGGCATACCATTGTTAGTGTTACTCTACATTTTTTAAATGAACCAGACATACTATTAACATGATAGCTAAATCAACTTTTCCTTCAGAATTTAATCAACTCATGAGCACCTTTGATGTCAGAAAAATATATAGCTAAACTAAACATTCTTGTGAATGACCTTAATTCAGTAAGAGCATCTACCACATCATATTTTTTGTAAGGTACAAATTTGATCCATTTCTCAAAAAGCTTAAAATGCTCCAATTTGACCATCATATATCTGTAATTAAAAATATTATAATCTCTGTATCTTAGCTGAAACCCATCATGTAAACTTTATTTAATCTAAATATACACCCTCTTGTTCATACTTTCAAAGAGGTATGTGAAGCCACGTTTTATAAATTAAGTCATAAATACAATAAGAAGGTTTTCCATAATCTTTCAAAGGAAGAAAACATACTTTTACAAGAAGTAAGAGTAGATAAAACCATCCATATTATATATCCGTATATTTTTTGTCATCAAAAGGGGTGGAGGGTAATTTATATATTCAAAGACCTCTGGGAGAAATTTGGTAGCCCACGTAACATGTTTATATTGTAAAATGTATCAATTTCATATTCATTTAGGTGAAAGAGACTTAAGATTTTTGCTGGTACTCACAGTCCAGTAATTTATAGCTGCATAAATGTAATCCTTCAAGAGTACTACCACACACATATGCAAATAAACTTGGAGTGGGTTAGTCATGCTGAATAAGGAAAAGTGAAAATGTTTTTTAAAACATGCCCACTTATGGCAAAAGTGTAAAGTACCTAGAGATACGTGTTAAGTATATGCAAAGGACTTTGTAAAAGCCATAGGCTTCATATTACTTTGTATGGACTTGGATGTTGCAGATGGAAGCAGCCGTGCACAGTCATGCTTTAAAGCCTTAAGGCAAGCAGCGGACTGAGCAGTTTTATTATGAATATTTAAAAAAAAAATAAAGGGATTTAGTATGTTTTATATAGGGGTGTTGTTATTTAGACACCATGATGTTTTCATTAAAGAGTGGAAAGACGGAGGTGGAAAAGGCTGAAAAAAGGAGAGATGCAACAAAGAATGAAAAGCAGCAGAAACTCATCATATGAGTTGTGTAGATGAGGAGGGGTACCGTGTTTTTGATGAGGGTAGACCCCCCCCCATTTTTTCAAATACTTTTTCTATAAGAGAGTAGCATTGGTGAAAAATAAGTAAGAGAGTTTAGGAGACAAGATATGGAAAGAAGGGCTGATAATGTGTGGTGCCCAGTAAGAGCTCACAGTCCATAAGGCCTCAAATATTTGCATTGTCAGATGGTGTTGCAGTAAAAGAACCCAATGTTGAGGGGGTAGGGGCCTATGGTAGCATAGTGGTCAACACTACTGAAGAGAGGCACCTCAATCAAGTCCCAAAGCTCCCGTTCAGTAAGGCTTGCCAGGATGCCATGCTCCAGCCTGCCTACAGGCCCAGATCGACTGCACCTGCCCTACGAGGACATAAATTCACATATAACGTTATACAACATTCAATTGCTTACTTTAAATTAATTTTTATTTTTATAAATCTTCATTGAAGTAAAACAGAGTCCATGCATACATGAGAACACTGATAATGGGAAGTGCTTATCTATACTTGAAAAGAATGATAGGAGTAGTGCTTATGCATATTTGGAAATAATGAGTATTGCTATCAAGGTTTGGTATGGTTTACATTTCGTATTTTACTATGCTAACAACTGAAATCATGCTAATAAAAAAAAACTGTTATACAGATGGAGACTGTATATGTACTTCAGTAAAATAATGTATTCTTAGATAGCGTTCTGTCTAATAAGTATAAGCATAGAAAAGGATGGTTTAAATGTATACAAAAGTAATAGAACTGGTTCATTTCTCACCCAGTGTTGGTCATTCACTTGCTACAGCAATCTCTGTCCCCTTCCCCAACTTTCAGTCTTACTAGGGTGTGGTACATGACTGAGAGTTCAGCCATCTTGTACACACAGTTAATTTTGTGAAATAAATTACTCTCTTATACAATTATTACACTAACAAATATTTTCTAGCCTGCACAAACAAAATCTTTTCTTTATAAAAATGGAGTACTTATACTCTAACTACAAACTAAGGTAATATAGTACTGCAGATCAAATTATTTGGCAATGCAAATGTTTTTTATTTGTTGTATAACTGCAAACATTTATATACATGAATTGATGTTAAGTATACTCAAGAAGATGTATTTCTGTAACATACAGGCATAAATTCAGACTTACATATATTTCTTTTTTTTATATATATATATATATATTACATTCGTTTTTATGCAGGCAATTATGTTATTACATAAACAACATTTATTTGTAGGCAGACAATTCTCTGTATGGACATGCTTATGCTTTCTTTTGCATTATTATAATAACATTGTAAACACATATTTATACATATTTATATTGACATGTATCACTTCTAGCAAATACTTTCAATTATGCAACATTCTTATGGTTTATTTTTTATGTTTAATATGACCAAAAAAAGGGAAAAAAGTTTTACTTACTATAAAACTCTGGCCTCCTCTCTGCTATCTGGTCAACCCACTCAGCCAACTGGTTGGGCCCATGCTTCTGCATGTCATCATACCTGTGACTGCATTGTTGGCTGGAGTGAATGATCCCTGTCAGGGATGACAGATGCTCACTCATAGGTTGCCAATGTAAGGTAAAACTCCAGTGTTAAAGGAAATACAACAGACTCTTCCAGCAGACCACAGCTGAAATGAATGGAATGGAAAAAGCATAGCTAAATAAACAAGTATAATTTAATTTATAAGTGCTTTTGCCTTCAGTAACGGTGTCTGCTGTGTTTCCTTTGCCATTGGAGTTTGACACGACAGATGCTCACCCAACTCCTGCCAGATGTCTATCTTCTTCCACTCATTCTCACACTCATTACCCCTTATGCACTGCTGGATTTTATTCGGGTACGAGTCAGTAAAAACAAAGACCATAATCTTGGTCTCCTTATCTGACTAGCTTGGACTGTGGACTCGAGCCTTTAAAGGTATTGTCATTATTAGAACTTCTAGTACCAGAATGTAAAAAGTATGAGCAGGGCTGTGGTTAACAGGTTTAGCACCACTCCTCTTTGGAGTGTGACATATCCTTAACCAAACCCAGTTAACTAACAGAGGCATTAGACTTGTAATGTTACTGTTGGCATGTTTGATTTTACCAAAAATGCTTTGTCACCTACATAATTTTTTTAAAAGAATGCATTCACATTTCATTTATATGGTGGATAAAAGTTAGTAGGTAGTCATCACTGCTGCTGTGCATTGTTTTAGCTACCATTTTGGAGTATTTCACCTGAATGTCATTTAAGCATACCTCGTACAGTTTAGCAGCCGTAGTAATACTTAATAGTTGTGGAAATTCACGTTCCTATGACTCTATTTTACTTTTTCTAAACATAGTCAGCTTTGAGCATAACTGGAATTATCCAGTTTGCTGTAAACTCCACAGCTTTCCCCATTGCATTGACATGATCCCTAGGCCGCATTCATAAGTGGCCAAGAACGACTTATGTGCATATGAGGCCATATACATTGGTGTGTTACTGTGATTTATAGATATAAATGTAAACAGGTCTAATGTGCATGCAGCATTATAAA
The DNA here is from genome assembly GCF_019279795.1 of Protopterus annectens. NCBI lineage: Eukaryota > Metazoa > Chordata > Ceratodontiformes > Protopteridae > Protopterus > Protopterus annectens. The sequence continues at coordinate 1,002,688,806 of NC_056735.1, read as the reverse complement.
TAGACTGAATTTACATGAAAAAGTTTAACTCCAACATATTAACTTACAGTTATTAGAGTTAGGTGGCAAATGACTTGGGAAACTGCAGACTTTTTTAAAGTAAGAAAAACCAATATAAATATTGGGCAGGATTCACGAAGGCTTGCACGGAGTGTAAGAGACATGTAACACTCCATGCAAGCCTCGCGATCCAGGAACAGCCCGAAACTCCGTGTAAGAGACCAGCTAAAACGTCTCTTACACGGACTGGGCGTGGATATGCTAAATACCTCACTTGCAGCCGAAAGGCATGCAAATGAGGTAGAGTAGCGATCCACGAAACAGAAAGCAGCCCGTGTAAGAGCCGTTTTAGCTGCAGAAATGTACTCAGTTGACAACTGAGTACGTTTCTGCAAAAATCACAATGGAGCCATGTCAGCTCCAAATAAAGGGTGCATATGTGTCAGGCAGCATGCCAATGGCCAAATATGTGGCCATTGGCAAGGTACCCTGATGCAAATATTAAAAAATATAATGTTTAAACGCAGCGCAGCCCCTGCGCTGTATAAAACATAAAAATGAAGGTTATAAACCCACAAATGTGGGTTTTATGCAATACATGGAATGACAATGCAGGGACCAGCAGACCAAAAACAACATGGCCACCGTTTAGTGGTTGCTAAGGGGGGAAGCTGAGTCTAAGACATGTAACTAAGCATTAGTAGGCAATCTGATGTAAATGAGGGTTAGGATACTGAATCCCACAGTCACATAGCAAATGAGCACATTCTGAGTAGTGTAAGAGATACATAAGGGGAGGAATAGAGTAGGAGATAGGTGACATCACAGGGGGAATGGTAGAAAGAAATGCAGTTCATTGGAGGTCAGTGTTACATGACAGATGACAGACACAGATCATGGAAAGAGGAGTGCCACAAGATAAGCATGGGAAAGTCAAGAAATGGAAGGTGTACACTGTTACTTACACCAAAGTTTCTTGCTGGGCATGCATGCGCACATGTGCACGCCATGAGGCGCGAGTAGGACAGTGTGCACGCGTGTAAGGCAGACTGAGCATGTGGGAGCGTGTTGGTAGATTTGTAAGACTGTTTGCGCTAGTATGCGCGCGTGTAGGGCAGACTGAGCATGTGGGAGCCTGTTGGCAGAGTTGTAACACTGTTTGCGCTGGTGTGCGCGCATTTTAACCCGAATCAGCAGATACCAAACCATGTAAGCATGTGTGCGTGTAAGCCACTGTGAGCGTGTTTCTGCTGGTATGCATGCTGCTCCCCCCTGAGGAAACATAAAGGAAAAAGGAAGCAACAGAATTAGTAGGAAGCTAGCAGGGAATACTGCTGGAGCTAGCAGGTGAAAACAATTAGCAGCAGGCAATTACACAGGCAGAATAGTAGCTCAGCCAAGCACTTAAAACTCTGCAAACAGCAGTGCAGGATGTATCTCTCAAGAGACACTGCAAGACAGGAGTAAGCTATTAGAAGTGAAAACTGAAAAAGCTGAACTCAGAGCAGAAATGCTAGGGGCTGCCATAGCTGTCATAATGAGACATAGGCGACTTGCTGAGGGTGGTGACAATGCAGATGGTGCCAGACAACCCACAGTGAGGAGACGGAGAAGAGTGTACAGGCCCAGGGTCACCTACCACGGGTTACATGAGCTGGAGATAGTAGACCGCTATAGAGTGGACAGAGACCTCCTGCAGCAAATTGTCGAGCTGTGCAGGCCACGCCTCACACACAGAACCAACAGAGGGGAACCCATCCCAGTGGAAACCAAGGTATGTGTTGGCCTAAGAATACTAGCAACAGGTACCTTCCAGAGACCAACTGGTGATATGATGGGGATATCACAGGCATCAGCCTCCAGGGTACTGCACCAGTTCCTGGATGCCATGTCAGCACATGTCGGTGATCATGTATATTTCCCCAATGCCCATGAGGTATTGGCCAGCAATATGCGTCTCTTCCAGCAAATAGCGGAATACCCTGAGGTAGTGGGTGCAATAGACTGCACGCACATACGCATCAAAGCACCAGCCGGTGAGCGGGGTAGGGCCTACATTAACAGCAAGGGCTTCCCCTCCATCAACTGCCAGGTCGTGTGTGATGCCCAGGGCATAATAATGAATGTGTGTGCTGGCTGCCCTGGGAGCTACCATGATTCCCACATCTGGCATTTGACGCAGCTGTACCAGACATTTGCCAATGGGGACATCCCACACGGACACCTAGTGGGGGATGCAGGTTATGCACTGGAGCCGTGGCTGATGACACCCATCAGAAATGCACACACACCTGAACAGGAACACCATAATGAGGCACACGCACAAACACGTAATGTAATAGAGCGTGTGTTTGGGCTGCTCAAGTCATGGTTCCGGTGTCTGGACACATCTGGTGGAGCCTTGCAGTACTCACCAACTACATGTACCCAAATTGTCATGGTATGTGCTATGCTACATAATATGATCTTGTGAAAACAGCTGCAGCAGGACCAGCATAGGGCCGGACAAACAGCCCCCACCATTGCCAAGGCCATCACAGGCAGAGCGTGACTCGGAGGAGGAACAACCTGAGCCTGCCCCAGTAGGCAGAAGGAGGCGTGCCCAGTATGCCCTGGCCTTGGCAAAGAGGCAACACATAGCACATACACTGGCTCAGTAGGAACCCTGGGAATGATACCCCTCTCTGACTCACTCAAATAATAACAGGGATGCCTAAAATGACATGACCTGCTCACAAACATGTACAGGGAGTGTAATATGTGCATCCAACAGAGGCAGCCCTGCAGCACCACCTGAGGCATGAATGCCATGTGTTAAGTAATGTAACACCATGTACTATATGCACACTTGAGGACCCTGACTAACATCCACCCTCACCAAGCATGAAGCCACAATATGACGATGGGATGATCAATTGCAATAATTGGCTGAAGTAATGCAGTTAGTCAAAGGGGAGCCAATGTGTTTCAGCCTGGGAAGACATGCTGAGCATGACATGATGCACCACCTGCTAGGGGTGGCATGCACCTATCAGTCCAGGCCTCATGGATACTGGCAAAGGCTGTCAGTACCCACAGCGTGCCCTGAATAGGTAAGTCTCAAAACACAAACCCACCTTCATAGGTACCACAAGGGATAGGAACCTAGATGTAATGCTACCCAATGCCAGAAGTCTAAACAGCAAGATGCGTGCAGTGTAAACGCACACAGTATGGAGAATGTTGATATCTGTCCTGTAATAGAAAACTGGGTCAAGGCTCACATCAGCACCCTAACACTACCAGGTTACACCTCATACTGTGCTGTACAGCCTCAAAACATGGAACAAGCTACAAAAGGAGGGTGACTAGCAATAATTGTCAAGGATAACCACACCCCATGTTGGTACCACAACAAGAAGCAGCATGGACTAGCCATGGTCAAGTACCAGTGGCTAAAACCGCCTCCCAGTATATAGCCTGCTGCAGACTACCATCCTAACACCAGGAACTGCACCTGGCCTATGTTGGAATACATGAATATATCAAGCCCCCCAAACCACATTATATTGGTTGACTGAAAATACCCAGACATACACTGGGAGCATTATACTAGCACCAACACTGTAGGAGAAAAGTTCCTAGAATCCATAAACCAAAATGCCCAGGAACAACGTACCACTCCCACAAGAGGGGTAAGCATACTGGATGTGATAATCAGCAACATGCGTACTGGATGGCAAGATGAGAAGTGTATCCCTCACTGGTAAGACCAGACCATAGAGTAATCACACCGGATATACACATCCTGACCACAGTCCCTGGCCAGAAAACCACAGTGAAAAACATGTGTAAAGCATAAGTTGCACCTCTCCAAACTGATGTGGAATCCATTAAAGGCCCTGTGCAGGTGCAAAATATGGGACACACCACAGAACCTGTTATACAGGCATTCCATGAACACAGCCAGGAATGCTTGGATTATGCAATCACAAATAACAACAAGACACAATGCCATACATGCAGGCATCTGGCATGCTGGACTCCAGCCATTACCAAACCATGCAAGAGAATGAGGAAGCTACTACATGATAGAGCAAACATGAAAGGGAAGTAATCACTGATCAGTAGTATGGCAATAAAATATGTCCACACATACAATCCACTAAGGCCAGCTACAACAAGTAGAATCTGTGAATCCTGAGGCAATGTTACACCTGCCCCAAGTACACAGACAACCCTCAACTCCCCAATAAATACAAATATATGTGAGAGATGCAACCATTTATCCAAACCGGAGGCTGAGCTCCCCCCAACTCAGTACTGTCAAAACTAGTCAGGAGGAGAAGGTAACCACACACACCACAAACCCAGTCCCACATAGACCTATCACAACTGTAAACCAAACACATAAACACAGAAAAACATTCCCGGAGGCCCTAATTACAAACACACCACACCAACAGAGGCCTCCAAAGCAGACCCCAAGCAACCACAACCTCCAAACATAGCACATGCAACACATAGTACACAAAGCTGGTGTGCCAAACAGTCACAGGCCAGAAGGAGAAACAACATGCCTGATACAGTTGTAATAGGTGTCTCTATAGGCAGACACACTGCTGTCCCACTCACCAGACTGAACAAGGGAAAGGGTACAGTAAGCTGCCTGTAGGCTGCTACAATATGCCACATAACACAAGTACGCAGGTCACCCCAAAGCAAGTAGAAATATGATGCAGTCATTGTCCATGCTGGTGTGAATGACCTGAGATGTACCTCCCTGGACTACATGAAAAGAGACATGGATGAGCTCTCTGAGTATGTACTCCAGGCCGGTATGACACTGGCCATTTGCAGCATCCAACCCTCACCAAGAATGATGCCACAGTACAAACACAGAATGATCAGCTTTAACAGGTGGCACAATTACAGCTGTCAGTCCAAGAGGATCTAATGTCTGTCTGCTTGAGATGTCATGCATGACAAGCCATGCTGCTGTCCCAGGGATGGCTTGCACCTGTTACCCCTGGGCGTCTGGATATTGGATAAGGCTTTTGCCACCTCCATAGAGCCGTATGTAGGCAAGGCTGAAAAGACTAACCCACCACCCTAGAAAACATAAGTGGTAAGAAACATAAGGGTAATGCTGACCAATGCCAGATGTGTAAACTGCAATATGCATGCTCCTGAGGCACTTCCCAGTATGGAGAACATTGATGTCTGTGCAGTGACAGAAACCTGCTGCAAGCCTACTGACAGCACACCAGCACTACCAGGTTATACCTCATATCATGCGTTATGGCCCCAACACCTGGACCAAAACATCAAAGGAGGGGGAGTATCCATATGCAGCACAGACACCCATATGGCCAGGTAACTGACAATGCACAAAGCAGCGGAGACCACCCATGTGCACCTAACTGTAGTCAAAACTGCTGTACAGTCTGTAGCATGCGACAGACCACACTTCCACACACAGGAACCCCACCCAGACATCCTGAAGACACTGGACAGTATGAATGTCCCACCAAATACCAAACAAGGTACTCACAAATTACCACATAGGTGGTAAACCATTATGTATGCAAGGAGTAATCAGGGACCTAGGGACACAAGTGGACAGTAACCTGTTATGTGACACTCACAATGCCAATGTGGCTAGGAAGACTGTCTATATTGGACACCGTATCATGAAAGGATTCACATCTACATCAACAGAGGTCATTGTGCCCCTGTACTGTTCTCTTATCAGACCCATAATCTAGTACAATGACTCATATGGGATGTACCTTACCTGACACCTGCAGCGGTTAGAAAGACCTCAAAGGTACCTCACCAAGAGGATAAAGGGTCTCAAATATATGTCATATGCTGCCTGGCTGTAGACACCCCAGCTGAATGCAGTCACAGACTGCCTACACAGAGGCATTGTATGTCTGTTGTACAAGGCCATGTCCAACACAGGAGTAATGGACATGCTCCACCCAGGAAATCAAAGCCATTGGAGCTGTGAGAGTGACAGATGTCAACCTCAACACATAATGAAATAGGATGTGCTGGAGGGACAGATACATAACCCAGAGGCTCCCCACACCCTGGAACAGGATCCCACTCCATGTTAGGCAGAGCCCCTCACTGACACCCCTCAACAGGAATATTGCCAAGTGGATGGATGATCGTAGATGTACACTGGGGTCTTCACTGTGTCACGTCCAGACAGAGGCACAGTAAAGTAAATCATAAATGGCCATACTATTCACATAGCAAGGGGCGGTGAAAGACACACACACTCTGGCTAGGCTTACAAATGCCCTAGGGTGGATAGCCTAGTATGAACCTATGAACTTATGAAGATACAAATTGTACAGGACACTAAGGATAATCACAAGGCTTACTCAACTGATGGTAGGAACCATGTTGGGAATTCACAGATATGCTCTGAATCACACAAATATTACAAACAACATACCAAACACACACACATATTGCCAACATACAACCTGACAGATGCAGTGCAACCCCCTTCCCAGAATGCAAAATATCTATCCCAGCAGACTGCTGGCCCCCTGACATTGCAGATGCTGAGGTAACAGCCATCATCTACAAAGCAAAACACACAGCAGCAAAGGTATGAGATGGTGTCCTGGGCTGAGTCCAACATGGACTCCAAGAAGAATGGAATGCCAAATCACACTACTGCTCAATGTCAGCCTTACCACAGGATATGTACCCAAAGAGCAGTGTACAACAACAGTGGTCCTTCTCAACAAAGGTGTTGCCTGAATGGATACTGCAAACTACCACCCCAGGATCCTGACAAGCTTGGTCTGCACAGCTATGGAAAGGATCAGCATGTACCGCAGACATAAAGCTATCGGGGACCTACTGACACCGGACCCTACCCAGTGTGGCTGTCGTAAGTGCAGATCCTGCCCCTAAACATGTTTGACCCATTTGAAACAGTCATTAAGGTCATTGATGAGGGCAATGTGGTCCACACAGCGTAGCTGGACCATGCAAATGCTTCCAGACAATACCCTACGTGTTCAGTATGGATATGTTCACCAGCTTAAATATAAACCCCTATGTCAGTAGAGGGGTTGCAAACCAGACCAAGGACAGAACTGACATGGTCAGACATGCTGCATCCATGTCAGACTACAAACCAGATATAAGTGGCATCCCACAAGGCTTGGTCCTGGGACCTCCCTCGTTCCGTATATATGTCCCATAGGTACAGGCCAACATGGAAGGACTGTGACTGAACATGTATGCAGAGGAGTACAAACTGCCCACCATATCTGACCCCAGCTGACACAAGCAACCCACAAAAGGGCCACATAGAAACAGACAACTGGTGCCATAGCCATGTCAGCAAGCTAATTGCAGAAATGTGTATAGTCAACCACCGTGGATATACAGTAAGTGCCCACCAATTACCACACAGGTGTTAACCCATTACGTACCTAACATGTAATGAGAGACCTGGGGACACAAGGTGATAGATATCCTGCATTGGACAAACATGTGGCTGTAGTGTTCACAGAAACATACCATATACCCACCTAATCATGAAGGTTGTCAGATCTAGATAAGGGGAGGTCACTGTGGCTCTGCAGTCATCCTTCATCAGCATCACAATTGACTACAATAGCCCCTGTGGGATGTACCTCAGCAGACACCTCCATCAACTGTAAAGTCCACAACAGTACCTCACCAGGAGTAGCAAAGAGCATGAACAGATGCCATGTGTTGCCTGATTAAACAAACTGCAGCTCCACACACTGCCATACTGCCCACCCAGAGGCAAGCTGTGCCTGATGTATGAAGCCATGTCCAAGCTGGAATCAATGAACATGCTGCACCTTGTACAATCTGAATGGCAGTGAGCTATGCACATGAGAGACCTGAACCCCAGCACTGACATACATAGGACAAGCTGTACTGAATGATCCATAACACAGAAGCCACCCTCACTCTTGAGTAAACTCCCAGTACAGGTTAGCCAGAGAGTCACCCATCGACACTCCTCAAGAGGAATCTTGATGAGTGGATGGGAGATGGTAGGTTTACCCTGGGTATCACTGTTATGTCACAGGTAGACGGAGGCACAGTATACTAACCATGACATATGTCATGGCAAACTCCAGTTACAATGTGTGTCAAAGGACAAACACACTCTCTGACTAGCATCAGAAATGGCCTAGGGCACATCGCTAGTGTTTGCCAATGTCCACCTATGTTGTGGAATACACTACCAATGTTGGACAAGCCTGGTTTAGGTAGTCCATATCTGAACATAATGCAACATGGTCATATGTGCACAACTGGCCCCTACACAGTCTGTTGTGCTCACTATGAAGATTTAAAGCAGTGATAGGACTAAAGCCCAGGATACTGTCCACCACAGTGAAAGTACTGAACCAGTACACTATACGGTACTACAGTGTTAGGTCATTATGAAAGGATGTTGACAACTGTATGCAAAGTATCCCATGCAATCCCTGCAGGCACAGTATAATCCCTGTTGTGGTCAGACACGAAGCAGTTGGCCAGTAAGTACACAACATGACACCCAACACACAACCATAAACGTGAGATATTGTTGAAGTTCACACTCACCCAAATATGTGGTGGACTGCAGAGTTCAACATATGGAAAGCTCACACTGGGCATGCTCGCACACTTTGATAAATGAGGCATATGTCAGACAACATGCCATGGAAAGGCTGAACTGGGCATGCTCACACACTTAGGCCATATCTCCGTTTAGCAGTTGGCCACACATATCTGGTATTTGTACATGTCATTCCAGGAACCAACCACAACACAGCAATCTGCCCAGTGCACACAGTAAATGACTACAGAGACATAAGTGATATAGTGGATCCCCCTCATATTCAAACATCTTCCACAGATACACAAGTTGTTCATAGGAACAGGGAATGCTATGGCAATAAAGACCTGCAAACAGTCTAACAGCAACAAATATTGTGCATCTGACAATTAAACATATGGGTGTAGAGGTCAATACTAGGCTGTTTGCCCTAGGGAATGACAGCTTAGCCAGAGTGTGCTTGGCATCTGCATCCCCAGTACAGTAGGCTACTGTGCCACTGTAAAGTAGGTCACATAAGGCAACGTGTGAGGCTAGTGTGCTGTGCCTCTGTCAAGCAGGGACACAGTGGAGATCCCAGGGTTTGAATGTGCTAAGCCACATCCATGTTGTTGGTGTGTGCTGGAAGAGGGTTGCTGAGGACCTCTAACAGTAAGTGGGCATCAATAACAGACTGAGGGAGCCCTATCTGCATTGTCTGGACAATTTCACTGTCAACACTGTGTTGTGATGATTATGTGGGATTGAAGTGTCATGCCGGTACTGTTCAGAGATGTCCTCCCTCTGTGGGCTACAGCTCTGCAATGTATTAGCTCACTCTGTCTGTTGGACAGCTCATATATGGCTGGTGTACACCTGACAGGTGTCCTGTTGTGGAGCAGTCATGGGTATATGTGGGATAGCATGATCAATGCAAACCTTACACATGCTCATAGAATGCAATTGTCAAGGATTATGCAGAGTGGCCAGTATAGTCCCCAGCATGGGTCCTTTGAAGTCTTCCACCCCAGTCTTCACAAGTGTAGAGTCTGCTTGTGCTAAATACAGTTTGTTTGCAGTGACAACCTTGCCTGGGGGTGGGGATGGGATATGGATGTCCAGGGAAAGGTGGGTATGGTCAGATATCAACAATGGTGGTCTACCTCTGGTGTGGAACAGTGAGTACCCATGTTGCAGATGGACAGGTGCAATATGTATTCCCCATGTGGCTGTGGTGAGTGGTTCTGCCATAGCACATGGACCCACAAATTGTAGTGGCTGTAGGGTAATGTTGTAGAGGCCTGAGTAGTTCCCACACACAATATGCCTGTACCTGATGTTAACAACTGGAATGGTGTATGTGAACACCTGCATATCCCGGCACTGTTCCCAGGGAAGCAAAGTGTGTGTCCTGGATGTGGGAGTGGTGTTCTGGACTGGTTGTGTTGTGTGTTACAGGTCCTGTGGTCACGAAGCATGGTATAGAACATAACCTGCCAGTGCGATGTGCATATCTGACCCTGAAGTAGGTGGCTGCAAATGCATATATATGCTATCCCCCACCTGACAGGTAGTACTAGATGTACATACCTCTGTAGAAATAAAGATGTCAGCACCCTATAAATACTGCAGGTGCAGAACAGATGCCCAGTAATTCGGATAGCGCTCTGCTAATGCGTCTCCCTCAAGTGTCATAATATAGTTAGGTAGGAGTTTGAACCATGCAAATGCTCAGTGTGTGTGTGTGTGTGTGTGTGTGTGTGTGTGTGTGTGTGTGTGTGTGGGTGAGTGGGGTTGTTGTGTGTGCAAGTCTGTGTGAGGGAAGTGTCCCTTTTGGCAACTGGGAAAACACTCTACAGGATGCACATTCCCCTTTCTAAACACTGATGATGTCAGCACCCTATAAGTACAGCAGGAGAAGGGAACCTCCCAGTAATGCGAATAGTGCACTCTGCTAATGCGTCCGTCTTGAGTGTCATAACATAGTTAGGTAGGGGTTTGAATCCTGCAAATGCCCAGTGTGTGTGGAGGGGGGTTAGTGTGTGTGCAAGTCTGTGTGAGGGAAATGTCCCTTTTGGCAACTGGGAAAACACTCTACAGATGCACATTCCACTTTCTAAGCACTGATGATGTCAGCACCGTATAAGTACAGCAGGAGAAAGGAAACCTCCCAGTAATGCGAATAGCGCACTCTGCTAATGCGTCTCGAGTGTCATAACATAGTTAGGTAGGGGTTTGAATCCTGCAAATGCCCAGTGTGTGTGGAGGGGGTTAGTGTGTGTGCAAGTCTGTGTGAGGGAAATGTCCCTTTTGGCAACTGGGAAAACACTCTACAGGATGCACATTCCCCTTTCTAAGCACTGATGATGTCAGCACCCTATAAGTACAGCAGGAGAAGGGAAACCTCCCAGTAATGCGAATAGCGCACTCTGCTAATGCGTCTGTCTTGAGTGTCATAACATAGTTAGGTAGGGGTTTGAATCCTGCAAATGGCAAGTGTGTGGATAAGGGGAGTGTGTGTGCTGGCAAGTCTGTATGAAAGATATGTGCAATTTGGAGAACACACTACATGATGCACATTACCCTTTCCAAACACTGATGATGTCAGCACCCTATAAGTACAGCTGGAGAAAGGAAACCTCCCAGTAATCCGAATAGTGCACTCTGCTAATGCATTTCTCTCAAGTGTCATAACATAGTTAGGTAGGGGTTTGAATCCTGCAAATGGCAAGTGTGTGTGTTTGGATGAGGGGAGTTTGTGTGTGTGCAATTCTGTATGAAAGACATGTGCTTTTTGGCAATCAGGAGAACACACTACATGATGCACATTACCCTTTCCAAACACTGATGATGTCAGCACCCTATAAGTACAGCCGGAGAAGAGGAACCTCCTAGTAATCCGAATAGTGTGCTTCGCTAATGCGTCTCTCTCACGTGTCGTGACATAGTTAGGTAGGGGTATGAATCCTGCAAGTGTGTGTGTGTGGGGGGTAGTAGGGTGTGTGTAATTGCAAGTGTGAGAGAACAGTTCCTTTTGGCAACTACTACAATACACCAGATGCTGCATATTCCCCCAGTAAACACAGGTGATGTCACCACACTATCAGTACAGCCAAACAGGGCTAATTGCCCAGTAATGCCAATAGTGCGCTCCGCTACTGGGTCTATTACCACTGTCAGAGCACAGATAGGTATGTTTTGGAAACCCACAACTGCCACGTGTGGTTGTGTCACACAATATGACCATGTGTGGGTTGTTGTTCATAACAATGCATGACATTGCTTAAACCAGCAATGGCAATGCACACATGATGTATGTGTGTGACACATACACATATATACCTGTGACCTTCAGTAGTTACCATGTCTGACACGTGCCTCAAGTGGATAAATGGTATTCGCAATGCATAACATTATGACTGTGTCTTACTGTGCAGGGGTGGCATGCGGTATGTGTATATACAGTGTGAGTTGTATATGGTATAATACCAACAGCAGGGGATACACATCTGGTCTGGGCCATATAGTCTACATGTAGTCGATGAACAGGTGCTGCATGTTCCCACCTGTTGTGGGAGTGGTAACATGTTGTTCCACTGCAATTCAGTGACTACATGCTGGGAACCTTTCAGCTAGTGTGTTGTAGCTACAGTAATGCTCACACACAATGTTTGGCTGGATGCAGTCCAGCCATATAAAGACATTTCTAGAGACTGTCATATTGCCAGTGTTGTTAGGGAGGACAGGTGGGTTTCCTGTGTATGGGAGGGTTGTGTGTGCCAGGCTATGAACCAGAAGGCAGTCCAACACACTGTTAGCTGCTCATGGATAGGCCCTGATGCTTTGTGCTGTGCCAACAACCTGGAGGTGTGTGTATCTGTGGTGCCTTGAGATACCACCCCCTGTCCATGTGTGTTACATGTGTAGGGGATGACAGGCATGGTATGAGGTATAACCTGGCAGTGATGGGTTGCACCTGTGAGCCGTGAATCAGGAATCTGGTACTGCACAGATATTGCAGTTTACCGTGCTGAGGACAGTGTCCAGTGCATGCATCTTGCGGTGTACACTGCTGGTGTTGTGTAGCATCACTGTTAGTGTCCTATCCCGTGTGATACCCGTGGAGGTGGCTATGTAATCCGTGTCCTGCAGCAAAAGGCACTATGTGTGTATCAAGGGGCTTCGCCAATATACAATGGCCCATGGGTGTCACGTGCAAGCTGCCCCTCGCAAATCATTGTGGCTTCCCTAGCATGTAAGCACACGTTGACAGCCATTGGATACCCTATGAATGACATTGGAGATTGAGCAGAATGTAGACATAGAACACCCTTCCTACATATTGTGGTAGCATACCTGGTGAGGGTATGATGGCAACCAAGGTCAGGCTCATACTGGCCCATGCCACATGCTGAGAGAGCCCTTCTATGTTCCCTATCATGTAGTCCAGGGAGGTATGTCTCAGGTCATCCATAGTGGCATGGACAATGACTGAGTCATATGTGTCCATGCCTCTGACTGACCTGTATGCATGTGTTTTGTGGTGGACCATAGTGCCCCACGGGCATATCACTGTGACCTTCACCATGTACAGCCTGTTGAGCGGGACCCCACTGCAGCGGCCAAGAGAGGTACCTGACACATCTGTAGCAGGTGTGTTGTGTAGCCCTACAGGCTGTGAGTGTGTGGCACATGGGATGTGTGTGCCATGTGTGGCATGTGCTCTGTTCCGACTTAACGTATGCCTGTGTGCCAGCTGCGGAGGTGTGTGATGCTCAGGCAGGATGCTATTCTGAGTCTCCAAGTATGCCCCAGTGTGTTCGGATTGCTGTCAGTGCGGGTCTATGTCAGACTGGTATTGTAGTCACTGTAGTATGTCATGCCACCTGACAGGGTATGGCAGTACTGGGTTCAGAGTGCTCAGTCCCCAGATTGGCTATGTGGTGGCATCTCACACATGTGTTGTACGTTCCTGGCCAGGGGAGAGGGTTGACTGCATACATGTGGCAGCTGTGACATTGCCACATGACTCACATAAACCACAACTGGACCATAGAGGTGATTCACAGGTTACCTTTGCACATGCTACCATAGTAGTGTGATTGCCATGGTGATTACCAACACATAGGGCCAATGGGGAACAACATACTGAAGGTGAGTATGTGTGGGTGTACTGCTACTGATTTCATAGCACTGGCATATATGACTGCACACGTGGGTAAATGCCAGGTAAGTCATATGCAATGTGTCACAGGCAATGTACATGCGAACAGGACAGACAGTGACGTTCTGTCAGGTGGAAAATTGACATACGTATAGTACGCTATGCAGATGTCACTAGGAATCCACAGAAGCTCTGTAACTCTGCATTGCAGGTGGAATCAGTGTTCCAGGGAACCCCAAGCAAACATGCATGCAAACAAAGCTACAGTAAGCAGGGCTGGAAGTAGTCCATTGTACAACAAAGAAGGGGTAACACTTCCAGTAGGTAACAGTGCAAATATGCAGGCACTATCAACATGTACCCAGGAATGCACAGCTCAGATGTCCATGGTAGAACTGATATTATGTCATATTTAATTGTAATTTGTATTACATTGGTACTGCACACATATCAACATGCGCAAACATCCACATTGCATAGTCGTTGTGGGCAACATGCCACCATTACTGTACATGTCCATCATTGCGTATCACTACTTGCATTAGCTTCTCCCTGTGCTACCTATGTATGTGGCTATCTGTTGACATCCTTACCACCGGTATGCAATAATGTGCAGCTGTTACACTATGGTACTTACTATGGGTGTAGATAACAATTCAGGACAGTCATACAGTTACTGCATCAGGCATGCTGGGATATACACACAGTCATATCAGCACACTGTACTGTTACCAACATGATACTAGTAATACACTTCTATGTAGTCACCCTGTGCATCAGCAACGTGTTTACCTGTTCCTGCACTGATGTTGGAGATTGCAGGAGGTGGCACAGTTTCATCATATGCACAGGGTGTGAATTAGGTATGCCTGAGTCTGCCACTGATACCACCAATTGACATGTATGTGTATGTGTGTTGGTGAGGGACAGCAGTACAGGGTGGGGCACTGTTGGTGCAGTGTGTGCATGTATGTGGTAGCCCTAGGTGTTAACATTTCGCATGTGTGTATGCATGCACACAGTTCCACCTCATGGCTGCCATATACTGGAGTTTGTGGACAGCCACAGACTGCACCTGGCAGGTCATACAGATCAGTGTCTGTGGGCACGGACACGGTACCTGTGCCTGGCAGGGGTGCTATGGACCGTATCTGGTACTAAGCCAGACTGGGTACTGTCATCAGAAGCGGGAGTGTGTTGACTGGACACAGGTCCCTGTTGGGACTGTCCAGAGCCACGTGCACGTGGTCTCCTGGGGCGGTCTGATGACAGCACAGACCCAGCATTGCTGGGGCTGCTGCTGGCACTATGGGGGCATCTGCGGGCCTGTTGTCATCCGCGCCGACTGCCAGCTGCTGCTGTTGCTGGCATACGGCCACGTCGACGCTGCAACCATCCACCATTGCCCTGGCTCATGGACATGTGGTTGTGGAACTGCTGTAATATGTCCCCACAACGTCTGTCTATGACATCGGTGAAATTACGGATAGCATCCGCGATGTCACGCATACTGTCAGTCATGGATGTGCGACATGCTCTCAGCTCCCTCAGACCCTGTCTGGTGTACCTTTCCATACGCGACTGTGCCTGCATGACAGCCCAAAACATAGCTGAGGTTGACAGACCTCTTTGGGCACGTCTGCCAGAGGCAGTACGCCCACGGATGCTCCCACGAGAACCCATGGGCAACTGTCTGTGTGGTACCATCTCAGGACCCTGCCCATGGCTGCTGTGTGGGGAAGCATGTGCCACAGATACCACATTACCCTGGTCAATGCCCACTGTATCCTGTCCATCACCTAGGGACAATGGTGACATAGGATGTACTGGCAGGATGACTGTGCACAATGATGGGGTTGACAGCTGTGTACTGTCAATTGGCTGACCAATGATGGACCCTGACACACCTTCCTGTGCCATTACACAGATATCATCATTATCAGTACCTGTGGCACCAGATTCAGGTTCCCTGCTGCAGGACACCAGAGCAGCACCAGAACCTGTGGGAGGAAGACAGGAAACACAGTTTACAATGTCTACACAATGTTACCAGTGATGCACTAATGCACACATGCACACATGCACACGTGGACACATGCACACATGCACACATGCACACATGGCGTGGACACAGGCACATGCACACGTGCACACGTGGGCATGTGCACACATGCACACCTGCATGCATGCACACATGCACACATGCACACGTGGACACAGGCACACATGCACACATGCACACGTGGACACAGGCACACATGCACACATGGACACAGGCACACATGCACACATGCACACATGCACACCCCACAGTATACACACAGAGCACTACTGAGTTACACTATTATTACTAGCACTATCAGGACTATTATAGGTATTGTTAAAACACACTCACCAGCATGGATGGGCTGCCTTGCTGTAACACCGGAGGGACCTGCAGAAATGAGGGGATTAATGTCAGTGGGCACAACTGTGCCATTGATACTGCGTATGATACAGTTCAGTAGTACACCAGTTGCCTTTCACATGTCAGCTGCTGATATTGGCAATATCACACCTGCACAATTACATACTATGTTGACAGCTACATACCAAGGACACACCTTACACATGCATAAACTAACAGTGTACAGAACAGTCAAGTGTACATATGGCATATTACCTGCACGCTCCATGTCGTGTTGCTGTGTGGATCCAGCCTCCATCATAATGCAGGTGTGTTGCTGTTGATGTTCCTGGGCTGGAGCCACAACACTTAGGAGTAGCCCCTCCAGTCTGGTGAGGGGGGGATGTGTGGCCACCCCACCTCCTGTGGTGACCTGTTGCCTGTGGATATCCGACGCACGCTGATGGACATTTCTGATTAAATCACTGCAGTGATGTTGTACCTGCTCATATGTCCTATTATGTGTGCCAATGTCATTTACCCTACGGACAAGGTCTTGCCACAGTGCAGCCCTCTCCTGCTGATTCTGGCTGGTGCGGGAAAACAGTATGTCATAATCCCGCACCAGGCTCTGGTGTATCTCTTCATCTTCTGCAGCAGAGTAGGCAGGATTTCGCTGATGCGCCATGTCCCTGAAAGAGAACACAAACAGGATATCAGCAAACTATGTCAGCAATATATGGCACACATACTATACATGATACTCAACTGTAGTGATATACTACTACTCCCATATGTAGCACGTGTGTGTCTCTTGGTGGATACACATGTACATGGCCAGATATCAGTGCTCAGCCAACACCTGTGCAACAATACCTGCCACATTCCATACAACATAGTAGCAAGCCCCATCGGTCAGCACACTGAGACAGGTCCAATGCACAACCTCACTCTGGGGGTTCATACCAAGGTACTGTATGTGGAACGCCATCCACTAGTGTGATCTGGACACAAATTACTCGGCCTGGATATACATATCCCACCACCACCACCAGCACAGTAGACTACTTTGATATATATGTGAATAGACAGATTTTCACTTGTTAGGACTGACATGGTATCCATGCAGCCCACTGGGCCAGTGGAAGCCACAACCCACAATGCTG
Organism: Protopterus annectens; assembly: GCF_019279795.1. Lineage (NCBI taxonomy): Eukaryota > Metazoa > Chordata > Ceratodontiformes > Protopteridae > Protopterus > Protopterus annectens. The sequence continues at coordinate 1,002,671,512 of NC_056735.1, read as the reverse complement.
ACCCCTTTGCGAATGCTTCCCATGGACATCCCAAAGAATGCATGGAACATGCACACACATTTCTAACCCAGACCCTATGCACAAAGGTTAGGCATCCTGTCTGGTGGACCCCAGCCAAAGGCAAATTGTATAACGATAGAAGGAGGCTACTGCAGGACAGAGCAGATTCACATAAAGGGAAGGCATCTGTGGTCAGCACTGGTAATAAGCTACGGTCTCTCATAACAACATCCACGGCCAACTCTGAGAGGGAAATGGCCACAGACACTATAGATAACCACAAGGCCTTCTTCAGTTATGTTAGACATATGGACCAAAAGCCTCAGATATGCTCTGAGTTACTACACACCTACTTAACATTCACTGAACCCACAGATATTGGCAACATTCTGGCAGACAGGTTCAGTGCAAATATCCCCCCTTCCTCTCCCCCACACTTAGAAATACTTATCACAGCTGAATGTAACCTCCCTATCATCTCAGATGTCCAGGTGAGGGCCGCCCTCAGCAAAGCAGAACACACAGCATCAATGTGACCTGATGGTATCCCTGGATGTGTGCTACGTGAACTCCAAGAGGAGATACAACCGCATATAAGACTGATATTTAACCTTGGCCATACTACGGGATATGTACCTGAACACTGGCATACAGCAACAGTGGTCCCACTCCACTAAGGAGGCACCTCTACTGACCCTGGGAACTACCGCCCCATAAGCTTAACCAGCCTGGTCTGCAAAGCTATGGAATGATTCATTATGGGACGCATATACAGCGATATTGGGTACCTGCAGACACTTGATCCCACCCAGTTTGCCTTTGTGATGGGCTGATCCTGCCTTTTGAACCTGGTTGACCTTTTCAAAACAGTCACTACAGCCATTGATGAGGGCAAAGCAGTCCATACAGCCTACCTGGACTTGCCTAAGGCCTTCAACACAGTACTCCACTCAGGCATCATAGACAAGCTCATCAGCTTACATGTTACTACATATGTCACATGATGGGTTGCACACTGGTTGAACTACAGAATCCATAATATCAATATTGCGGGAGCCATGTCAGACTCAAAGCCAGTCACATGTGGTATCCCACAGGGCTCTGTCCTAGGACCCCTCTTGTTTGGCATTTACTTCTCAGATGTGAAAGCAAACATGTGCGGGTTGTGGATGACAAAGTTCCCAGATGACTGCGAACTAAGCGCCATAGTCATTACACCAGCTGACACACACATCCTACAGACAGGCCTCACTGAAACGGACAACTGGTGCCAGAATCATGGCCTAACACTGAATGACATGTAATGTATAGTCATCCCCTTTGGGTGAAACTACGTGCACACAACTTATCACATGGACATACCTATAGATACAGACCAATGACACATATGGAGGGTTCACAGTATGTAGACTATTAACTTGTTACTTTACATTACCTGTGTTTGTCACAGCTGGTTGCGTTACCGTTACTATAGCTTCCTGCTGCTGCTAGCCCAGCTTGATACTGACACTGATGACAGCTTCAACTTAGTTTGTCTTATGTGTTTTTGTTTGTGTTCTTATTTTCTTTTTTTTTTTCTTTCTCTCTCTCTCTCTCTCTGCCTCCAGATGGTGCAATGAAAGTATTGCATGTGTGGAGTGGGAGTACAGGATGCTTTTGTAGGTATCTGCATAAGTCCATGTGATGGCCTCTGCACCAATTGTAAGCCAGCATTTGCTAATTGCATGCAGCCAGTTGTGTACTGATTGCAGTTCTCACTGTGATTTCAGGACAGTGCTATAAAAGGGTATGTGAGATAGGCGTTGCCCTTTCAGATTGTAAGGGCGGGGACCATGCTGGTATGCTGTGGACACTGTTCTGTGAGTGTAAAGGTTAGTATCTCTCTCATGATTCAGGCTGTGTTGTAGATTCACATTTCTCCATTCATCTCTCCTGTTTCCTGTACTAAGTGTGTATGTACACTGACACCTACAACTATATATATATATATATATATATATATATATATATATATATATATATATAAATATACATACATTTATATATGTATAATAACTGACATTATTACCTACTAGCTACCAACTAGCATGGCTGTTTCTGTTCACACACTACTATTATAGAAATCCACTAGATTTGACAGTAAATATACATGACATGCTTTGTGTACTACACATCCTATATTCCCTTTACATTCATTCCTACTATTACATGATATATTTATTTTAGCACAATGTTCTTGTATAACAGTCATGGCTTAGTGGTAAGTCATGCAGACTACTGTTTCCAAGGTCCTGGGTTCGGGACTGACAGTGGGATTTTATTTTGCTTTTGAACTGACTACAGGACCTGTCAATCAGAGTGACTAAGGCACTTTTAAGCAGTTGTAACTGGGTTAGCGCTGGTTTGCGCGGAGCTCCCGCATGCACACTGGCGTTCAGCTCCGCGCACACCCGCTTACAACCGCTTAACAGTGCTTACTCTGGCGCACACCCGCGCTATTTTCTTTGAAAGAAATGAAAATGGGGAGACAGGAAAGTGGTGAAAAGGGGTCACAAAGAGGGTAAGACAGTAGGGAAACAAGCTTGGGTTTTGCAGGAGGGATGTAGGTAAGGCCCATAGCTGCCCATTTCTTCATCAGCAACAGCTGTGCATATGTTTGTAATTTGGTGTGACATTTGAAACCTTCCACCCCTGAGAGAGGTGTCAGGACAACAATAATACTTGTTGTACAGCCAATTGTAATTGATAGTTTCCATGTCCAGCAGACATGTGTGCAGAATGGGCAGCTATGTATGGGGCGTAATTTTTGTGGGTACAGAGTGCCCTTTTTTTTTTTTTTTTCAGGTGAGAGTGGTATGTCAGGTAAAGGAAGTCGGTATAGCTGGGGAGGTAGGTTGGGTAGGTCAACAGACAAGACAAACAAGACGCATACAGGGGCGGTGTATGACACGTGTGGGGGGGTTACACAATTGACGGGGATGGATGTTTGGATATCCAGAGCCCATGAGCCCACAGATGGCAACAGTGGAACTGATATCCCCACCCATGGGCAGTTGCCACTGTTCCTTCACTGCCCAGGACGGGGCTGTGCTGGGGGCTGTGTAGGCTGGGCAACAGGCATGCCCGTAAGTTGTGCCACCTGTGCCTCAAGCTGGCGTAGGGGCCCAAGAACAGAGTCCCGGATCTCCCTACGCACCACAGTCCGGACGCTACGGAGGGTGAGTGGTGGTTCTCCTCCGGCCACACTTGCAGAGGGGGGATGGGCCCCATCCCCTGCAGCGCTTCCACCTGCAGGTGGCACAGGGCCACCGGAGGAGGGTCCAGACTGGGCACTAGTGCCAGGTGCACTCGCCAGCTGAGGTGGGAGAGGTGGGTCCGCTGGAACCCGCCTTCCCTGTCGTCCTATGTTTTGCATTATGTCATGACAGTTTGGGTTAGTAACATACAATACCATTCGCAATTAGTTGTAACAGCATGCATTAGTATTCCCATTAACCAAACACCCAGATATTCACACCATTGAACAGCGAGCATAACACATGCATAATTTGAACAGCAATACACAGTCCAACAACATGCAGGGTTGATTGATGGCAACAGGCCATCAGGTTTGGATGTATGAACAGGGCAGATGCATCAACGTACATGCAAATATGTATGACCCAACAGGACAAATGTCCAGGGGTGTTAATTGTGATTGCACATACCAATTTCAAGTGGAATGGATTATATGTGGTTATAGGGTAGGGTGAAGAAAATATAATTAACACCTTCAAATACCAATACATATGCTGTACATTTCTAATAGCTGCAGATATATACACACTACTGTTCTACCTACAGTTTCCTATGTGATAACTACTTCAAGTTGGTGATAGGACTGTTACTGCTACATCAATATACATTTTATTGTTATTCATACACGTTCATATCTGGCTTTGTTCAGCTACATCATCCTGCTACATTTGCTTTATATAGCTATAGACAACTGTGGATGTTTGGTATTTCAGACAATCATACTATCTGCATATTGCAGACTGAGAGCAACATATCCAGATTTTGGGATACACATTCCAGCTGCAGCAACACTTTGAACACATTTCGCAGTTTGGTTCTGCTTGTCACATTCATTTCATTCTGTACTGACTGCAGTATACTTTATTCAGGGGTTATTACTACTTTATTGGTGGATTCATAACTCTTTCTCACACTCTCTCACTTGTTTTAATTTTACTATTCAGGATGGTACTTACTTCTAGGCTTTATTGACATGTTTTACCTGTAGTTATTACAATCCTTTCCAGCAGTCTCACTTCTGTCATGTTTCAGTATTTCAACAGGGATATATTTCACACATGTGATTTGCTCATCTTCTGCAGCTGTACTTTTCAGCCTGCTGCAGGTTGTGTACTATTATATTACAGGTGGGGCATCTTTATTTCAGACTTTATTTCAGACATTTTCATTTTTCTGTTTGGATTACAGACTGCAACACACTTTTGTAATCAAGCAATACTTGCAAACACTCTTACACTGTTACTTGCACATTTTATTACTTAGTGACTACACTGCACTCTTTTGCTAACTGTCATACTTTTATATTTCTTTACAGTTACTGGGAAAGGATTACTGACCTGCCTGGTGGCACAACCGCACCAGCCTATCGCCATAGGCTCTGCAGTTCGCAGAACGGACACCTGCAGCTGTAATATAAATGAAGTAATATTGGAATACACATCTCCATAATATCAGCTAGTTTAATTTCTTACATACATAATTAAATGTAACTTACTCAGTAGTGGGGCGTTGGGCATTTGCCGGGCCTCCTGGATCCAAAGGTTCAATTGGTCCTGCTTACGTCTCTTCAGGTCCGCATGGTGGTGATGGACCTGCTCACCAGTCCTTGGAATCCCTGTGGCACTGGTGAGATCATGAGCCAACCGGTCCCACGCCTCAGCCCTATATGCTCCCCACAGGACCTGGCCCTGCATGAGTTGGGCCTCATGATTGTGGACTAGGAGCCAGACCATATATCTGGACTCCTCAATGCCCCACCTCTGTGCTCGAAAGCAACTACCCTCACCTACTCCTGACATTCTGGCTGCAAGTTAGTTCTACAATTGTTTATGCTGTGTATTCCCACCTATGGGGCTTATATATGCCGTTTTTCCCGCACTTATCTGTGATTGGCCATTTTGGAATTGTATCAGCTTCACAAAACCTGCTTTGTCATGCTCCACTTTCTATTCATTCCTATATATTTGCTATTACTGCATTTCTAAGTACAGCTGTCATGGCTTAGTGGTTCAGTACCTTGACTATGGTGCATGGTATCCTGGGTTCGAACCTGGCCACTGCTTTTTATATTTTATGACTGTCTAGACAGGCTAGGGGGTGTGTCTGTGTAAAGGCAGTTTTGTTACAGCTTGCTCAACGTTGCCCGTCGGTTAGCTTGTTGGCGCGGTGCACAGCTCCGTGCAAATGGGTTATGCTGGTTTACACCTCATTTGGCTGTCAGCATGCATATTACGCTCAGCTCAGCTAGGGGCACACAGTTTCAGTGTGTTAAACCACTGCTCACCTTCGGGCACTCATTTTACATCTGTTAAACCACTGCTCACCCACGGGCAGATGCACTTACCTTGTTAAACTGTAGCTCAGCTATAGGCACATGTGGCATTTTTTATTATTTTATCTCACATTTCTTCAAAATAAATGGCCTATTTCATTACATTTTACATAAAATATAATTTTATATGTGTACATATATGTCAGGGACTTGTTTCATGCTTATTTCACTAAAAATAAAAATTGATGTTGTGGGGGCTCAAACCATGACTGCCTGCTTTTCAACCGATGTCTCTACCGCTATGCTATTGCTTTTTGACTTACTTTCCATAGTTAGTTCTTATATGCTTTTCCACTTACTGCTAACTGTGGCTGAGCTTCGGGCACGCCCGCGCAAATGAGCGCACTCATGGGCAAACATCTTTACAGTTAAAAAAAACTATAAAATGTTAATTTATATAATTTTATGTTCATAGTCTGTGGGGGCATGTGTTGTGTTGTGTTTATTCACATTTCCATGTACTCTGTCGTGGGTGTTTACTTTGGGCACTTTTACTCTTCTGGGGGCGTGTCCACTTGCAGGGCTCGGCCTACGGACACGCCCCCTACTGTCTTCCACGGACCGTGTTAGCCTTAGGTGTGATTCAGCATGCCCTCATGCATATGCATGACATGCTGACGTCACACCGTTTAACTGCAGCCTCCGTGTAAGCCTTGTATCTCTTACACGGAGGCTTTGTGAATCTTGCCCATTGTAAATTAACATGAAACACTACAAAATGATGCAAAATTAGTGAGTTCTTTTCAAGAAATGTTTGCTTTACTGATGTGATGGGAATATTGCAATAGCTTTAATGAATACAGTAAAGCTGTCATGTGTAAATAGAAGATTATTACAGCTGCAGTGGAAATGATTAGTAATCCCTGAGAAAATCAGTTGCTTTGGTGTCATTTAGTGATTCTGCATAAATGATAGAAATGCAGTGATTCAGTTGTGCAGTACTGCAGTGGTAATGATGTGTTTGTTGGCTGAACAAAATTTTGCTTTACTTGTAGATTTCTGAGTGTCATTGAAGAATAAAAAATGACAGTATTGAGTATAACATAGCAGTTGGGGGCTAATGTAAGTGTGAATTTGTTAACAGACTGATTGGTTTACTGTCGTGAATATATTTATGATAGTGCAGACATCATTACAACACTACTTTACTTAGCTGGGCTGAGATTTTGTATGAGTATATAATTATGAGGTTTGTGTCACCTACCTTTTTTCTGAGGATGGTAGGTATGCTTTCATTGTTGTTTTGTTTAAATGATGATTACATTTTTTGTTTATGACTGTGGCATATATTTGTAAGTGCAGTAATGATGGAGCACAAGGAATCAAGGCAGAGAAAGGGCATCTGTTTGGTAAAGGGGGGTCCCAAACATGCTGAGAGTGCAAAAAGCCTGGAATAAAGTTGTCATGGACATTAAAGCAGTCAGTGGAAGAAACAGCACATTAACATAGTGCAAGAAGGGGGCAAATAATATAGCAGAATGCGCTAGAAGCAAGACAAGGCTTAATGCAATTATCCATACCAGTATTTGGGGCTACAACAAGTATTCCTTTAATACCAGATGAGGAATCCCTCCTCTCCATCCATGGGGATGACTGTGACACAGAAAATGATGGCACTTGTATAATCAGAGGTGTTGTCCACATTAGCTATCACGAACGTCTGCACCAGTAATATTTATTGACTCAGGAAGCTTGGTTTAAAAACAATAGCATATATTTACATGGATAATTGAATGCTAATATGGAATGATTACTGTGATGACCCTGCCCTGGCCCAGTAATCAAGGAGTCTCACTCCTCATCGCTAGCACCAGTGAGGGACGTACACATTGGGAGGATGACAAGTACACACACAGTAAAGTATAATTTCCCTTAAGAACACACAGAGATCACAGTCAGTCCGGGGCTGGTTTCTCCCTCTCTCTCCATATCCCCAATAAGACTCCCCACTAGCACAGTTATAGGGTTAAGATCTCAGCCAAGCGGTCAAGCCAAAACCTCCATCACCCTTTCTGTCCAATCAGTGCTCTGTGTCCCTGCCCAAGTAGCTGAGACACACACTTGAGATTTGATTTATATGCAAACACACACACATACTCCTGGAAAAGGCTGGCACAGGTTTTCTAGCTATGCCCCCTTCTGCCCAGAGTAAAAGGTAGTTATCACTGCCACCAGCCAGCTCTTTATCAGCTACTATAAAGCCCTTACAAAGGGTGACCAGTTCTACTGTGTAATGTTACTATTATCCAAATGGTAAGTGTGACCAGAACTAAGGCTATTTAGGAGTGGCCTATACAGTGTCACCAAATACAGATGCAAGTGCTGTAAGAGCTTAAATATCCCTAAACAAATCAGCCACAGCTAAAAGGTTTAAATATATGTCATAATAAATAATAAAAGAACAAGACAATACTCAATAACTCAACACAGTGACTACAGAGTTCAGAATCACAGGAAATATTTTAAATCAATATTGCAGGACAGTCTCACATAAATACAGGAAGCATCTAAACTAATTTTTACTAAATCCCTAGCTATATCTAAGAGAGATAACTGTACCCTGGTTACTTACTATTAGCAAGGCAGAGGATGATGAGAGGATGTTTCCAGGTCCAAAGACAAACACAAAATGCACATTCTCTGAGAGAGTTCCCAAATTAATATCAAAACATTACTGCTGGGTCAGCTGGATGACATCACTCTTTGTCACCTGCCTTCAGTTTCTAGGCTAACAGAAACCAACATCTCTGTGTCAAAAAACTTATCTCTCAGATGTGTAGCTGCTAGGAAGTCACAGACCAACAAAACACTTTACATTTGAAACCTAGTAATTATTTCTGTTAAAAGACAATATGAAAAACTTCGAGCTCTAGACATCCTGTCTTCTTGCTGTATTGAAACTAACTTATTTATAGCACATTGTAAAGTATTTAATTTCAATTTATTTTCTTAAAGTTTTGTAAGTTAACTTTGTATGTTCCAGCTTCTTCTATTAAAACATACATTTGCACAAGTATATAGTTTATACACATCTCTGTTCTTTTCCAGTAGGGTACCCTCTGATTACATTCTTGAAGCTCAGTACTTAACATACAGTTCGACACATACTTCTGCACCATTAGTTTAATATACACATAGAATATAGTTCTCTTACATTTGTAAGACAAGCATAGGAATCATATTACTATTCACAAATCACATATGATTATTTACAAAATTCCAGCTAGCTGGGCTGGCAGCATCACAATTCTATATAAATCATATTAATATTTTCAAGTGACATATAATTATTACAAAATTCCAGATAGCTGGACTAGCAGTATTTCCCTGGTGTCACAATTACATTATACATATGACCGTTATTATTACTAGCAAACCTTCCACATCAACACAGAATGACAGTGAAGGCAGTATACATGGTAAATGTCCCCCACATCTTCATAGTAATTATACAGTACTGCATGCTATTTCTTTATTAGTATTTTTAAATCATTTTAACAGGATCATCAGAAGAAACAAACAGTTCCACTTTAAATTTGGAGGCTATCAGTAGCAGAATGTCTGTTGAAGATGATGTTGATGATAATTGAATTATATTTATGGATTAGCCTGATAAAAGTGACACACAGTCCCCAAATTTAATGGCAGGATGTCACACCCCACAACATGTTAGTAACTCTGCAGAAAGTCACAGCGCATCACAAAAAAGTCAAGTGTCTGCTGACATCACACTCACAATTGTACAGGGAGAAAACATTATTTCTAACCCCCCAAACCCTGAGACATTCAGAGGTAACAGTGTCTACAGTGACACCTTCACAAAAGGGAGGAATTTGCTACAACTACCCCATGAAATACTTAAAGCATTGGTTACCCAGCAGCAAATGTGCTGTGACTTTATTAGGGCTCAGAGCACTACCAGAAGGAGTCAGACGGAAATGATCAGAGTCCTCCAGGACATATGTGAGGATTTCCACAATACTTGAAAGTGTCACAGAGTAGTGATAATGTCATGATCACACTGATATGTAGTATGATGGTTCACCAGGCATCAATGGCTGCCTCCATTCATACACTAGTTAGGACACACAAGACTAAAGCTGGAGTCAGTCTTGAATGTGGAGAGGGCAAGGTCCTGTTCCGTCCAGACACGTGGGGGCAGATCACATGAGACAACAAGTGCTTCTCAAAAAAGTACTATAATTAGTCGGGGAGGGGGAGACAAGTGCAACAAATTTCATGAAGGCCACTTCAGTGTTCATTTACACCAAAATAATCTGTCATCTCAGGTCCCTGTCTCACAGCATTGCCAGATCAGTGTCTGCAGGATCACCTGCATCACACAGGTCACAACATCTCATCTCAGGTCCCTGTCTCACAGCATTGTCAGATCAGTGTCTGCAGGATCACCTGCATCACACAGGTCACAACATCTCATCTCAGGTCCGTGTCTCACAGCATTGTCAGATCAGTGTCTGCAGGATCACCTGCATCACACAGGTCACAACATCTCATTTCAGGTCCCTGTCTCACAGCATTGTCAGATCAGTGTCTGCAGGATCACCTGCATCACACAGGTCACAATATTGGACCAACACACCATCCAGCTCTCCTGACAGCCCCTCTTCAAAATCACTTGCACTATTAACTAGCCTAGCTTTAGGAGATGCATAAGACACATTTGACCTTGATTTACTGTGACTCATGTGTGACATTTCTGTTACCCACAATTTGAGCAAAGAATACCCATGTCAATGTGTAACTCAAAGGGAGATAGGTTATTACATAAAGTAAAAAAAAATGGGGTGGGTATTTATTACACTTAGTAACTGTATGCATTTCATTCCTGTCATGATACTACCTAAAGCTTTATGAAAAGAAAGCTGCATGTCATAACATAATACTGCAGTGATTAACACCATTACTGCCATAAGGATTGGCATAGTTCTGCTAGCAGTTACCTACAACATAAAAGTAGTGATATGCAAGTTTTCAGGGGAAACACTAATAATAACATTACAAGTTAAAATGAGTATCCTGCTTTGTAAACAAACATTGCTGCCACTTCACCATAACCACTGCACAAATGATGACTTTTTGTTTGACCTCTGAGGTCACAAATCATTGTGTTTGACAAAAAAAAAAAATAATAATAATAATGTGATGCCCAGTGCCTCAACAGACATCATATGTCAAACTGAGAAAACATTGCATAATATAGAAAAAAAATCATACATTTTCTTTTTATTGCAAGGCATGAACTCATGTTAAATACTGAATTTATACTTTTTATGACTTGTAGCACTTCATGACATTCAGCATGTGCATAGTTGGGTATACCACCCGACTAGATTTTATTGTACAAGGCAGTTAAAAATGTTGATTATTCCTTATACGATGCCTTACGACATCACTGAACAAAAGTCAGTGAGTATTCAGGAATGATTTTTACAATAAGTAATATGAATACCTGCTCTGAAATAAAAAAAAAAAAAATTAACAATGAGAAGGAATGTCAGATGCACAATGACAGTAGACTATACATCACAAAGCATAGCCCACAGATGTCACTGCAGGCATCAGCTATAATCTATGAGATTTTTTTACAAGAAAGGAAACAAAGGAAACACTAAAATTAATGTTATGGTCCATATTTCCGAACTAAACTCTACTCTTTAACTGTGCGTCTAAAAGGCGTGGACTAGCCTGACCCCATGGGGTCCCATACTACTGCTTTCCACTGGTCACCATTAGTCATGGTATGATTAGAACTGGGAGCTGCAGTGACTGCATGGGTCACTTCACCATTAGACTGATGCATGGTCGTGCTGTGCAGAATACAACATGCAGTAAACATCCTGCATGCACTAGCTGGATCATACTGAAGGGTAATCCATACTCATCCAGGCACTTAAAATGACTCTTCAGGAGGCCAAAAAACCTTTTCATGACAATACAGCCCTGGGACAGAGCTATATTAAAGTTGCCTTCTGTAGTTCCACTTGAATTTCTCACTGGTGTCATAAACCAAGGCTGTGGTGGATATCCAGCATCATCTGAAAGGAAAAAACAAAGAGAGAAATAAAGGGGGGGGATAAAAAAATGTGGTTTAGTATTCAGAAATACATTTTAACAGAAATAAGCACTTAAATAAAATATTAAAATGGCAAAAAATGCTTTTCCGCTTACTGCCAAGGTGACCACTGGGCATCCTACCATGCAGGAAGAGGTGGCAGAGTGAGCTAGTAGTCCCCATAGTCCTTGCTCAGTCCTGAGGTGACTTCAGGAAAGATATGTATGTGTCAAGACTACATCCAATAACTGCTGTAGTATCCTCAAGACAGAAACCTGTGAGATACCCAAAGTGTCCCCAGTCAGACTCTGCAAGGTCCCCATGGCAAATATAGTGAAGGCTATACATACCATGGTGTCCACAGAGATAGGAAGTCCATCTCTTCCTTCACAACCCCTATAGGGTTCATACATACTTACTAAGACCCCTTGTAATATCCCTGTCCATTCCAAACCTATCTAGTTTATCCTGATAGTCAAAATTATAATGGATTATTCTCTGTTTATATCTCTGTCTTCTTGGCGGTGAGTGCTGTTGGATACAAGTGGTTTTGGTTAAGCCAAGACAAGCAGCTTACAGTGGGAAATAGCAAGGCTGTCAGGAAGTAATAGCATCTTCCTGGATTACAAAATAGATAGGATAGGTGGCACTACTCTTTATATTATGAATCTGTGGATGGAGCAAAAAAGCAGGAAAATATAACTGTGAATCAAAAGTAGGCAAGATAATTCTTCATTAGCATATGCTGCTTTTGCATCATTTCTCATTTACATCTCATTATGACTTCAATTACACATGTTTATTCATGGTCATTGGGCATAAACATAAGTGGCCTCCATGAGTCGCAGCTTACCTGCACTCATTCATAGACAACACAGATATCGTTAAAGCATTTGCATACTGACTATGAATACCACCTAATGTGTTTTAACTATGGGGTACTTTTTATATATACCATTAGCTGAAAAACTTCCTGGTTAGTGTCTTTGACAATTTTAGTGTGTTTCTGTAATTAGATATTAAACATTTTATGAACAACATTTGTATTCCCCCATCAGACAAAATGCCAGCAAAACAATGTCAGAAAATAGTAGCAGAGAATGTGACCCCTTAAAGAATAAGCAATTCATTTTGAAAAGTATTTTGAATGTTTTGTTACACATTTCTTTTGTTCCTTATATATATAATACCACCAAGTTACTTTCTAGATGAATGACAAGGTGTGTGTGTGTGTGTGTGTGTGTGTGTGTGTGTGTGTGTGTGTGTGTGTGTGTGTGTGTGTGTGTGTGTGTGTGTGTGTGTGTGTGTGTGTGTGTGTGTGTGTGTGTGTGTGTGTGTGTGTGTGTGTCTGTGTGTGTGTGTGTGTGTGTGTGTGTGTGTGTGTGTGTGTGTGTGTGTGTGTGTGTGTGTGTGTGTGTGTGTGTGTGTGTGTGTGTGTGTATGTATGTGTGTGTGTGTGTGTATGTATGTGTGTGTGTGTGTGTGTGTGTGTGTGTGTGTGTGTGTGTGAGTGTGTATGTATGTATGTATGTGTGTGTGTGTGTGTGTGTGTGTGTGTGTGTGTGTGTGTGTGTGTGTGTGTGTGTGTATGTGTGTGTCTTTGTGCATGCATCATTTGAAACCAGGTTTTTGTGAGAATATTAATTTCATTTAATATCATGTGTCTAATGTATAATCAATAAAATCCAGTTTGTTATTTGATTCTCATTTACCAAAAACGAAGACATGTTAGAGAATTAAGAGACTGTGCAAGAATCACCATATGTCATGAAACACTCTTATAATCCTGTTATATAATAAAAATAGTCCAAGTAATGCTCCAAGATCTCCTTTATTGTAGAATAATTCTCTGGCACTTTTATTAAATTACTGCAAGGATATTTCTTATAATTGTTATACAAAGACCATCCTTAAATATACATAATTTATTACAATTATTTTCATGTGACTGTGTTTTATTTATTTATGCTTGGTTAACCATGTTAGTGAACTGGTCTGAAGAACCTTTTCAGCAATGATGTGGGTCACTAGGGAAAGGATAATTGCAAACATGCAAAAAATATTACATAAGGTGTAGTACAAACAGTAACAGACCGGTACATCAGTATTACATTGTTATAGTGAAAAATAAACTGCTTAATTCAATTTGTAAAACAGTAAGTATACATATTCTCCAGCAAAGAATCACAGTAAAGACTTCAGTGCATCTGCCACTAGGTAGGTAGGGGCAACTTACTTAGATGCAAAAGTGCAGGCAGGCAATGTGCACAGATATTAGGAAAGTTTGTAGCTAAAGCAATGTGTCATACACACTGTAACAGCAGACGCAAAATTAGAATGATGTACAGTATTTTGTAAAATCTCATTGAAGTCATTCCCCATTATAAAATCTGCAGCAAAAGACAAATATTTTAGTAAAATGCAGAGCTTACAGCATGCAAGAGGTAAAACACAATGCCATTAGTCATTTACACATGTTCTGTTTGAGTAAATGGTCTCTGAGAGATTTTTTTAAAAAACGGTAAATTATCAAGGTTCCTAATATTGTATGGAATATCATTCCAGTCAGTAGGTACTGTTTTGGAGAACACAATTTAACATATGCTCAGGGTTAATAGAGGTCTGTACAACTGAATGCTGTCTTTGCTTCTGAATCTGTACGCTTGCTTTTTAGATGAAGCTTGATCAGGAGTGGTGTAATATCTGTGTATGATTTTATGGGGACTGCATGTCACTTTTATCAGGTTGATCCATAAATATAATTGTGTATATAATATATATAAATATAATGTGTTAGTGGCTTGAGCTCTTGTAGGAGCAGGTGTAAGAGATGAGAAGAATGGTGTTACAGGAAGCCAGTTGGTCCTTTTTGGTGTAGCACAGTGGCATTCTTTGCACTTGGATTGATTGATGATGGTACCTGGCCCATGCCCAGGACCAGTTAAGAGATTAAGGATGTTGGTGCAGCATCATGCTGCTGTCAGGGGATTGGGTATGTCCTAACTCTGACCCCTTCAGAGCATGTAGAATACCTTAACCCGTTAGAAAACTTAGCAGTCAAACTAGATTAATTTCTTATCAGTGACTTCAACTATCCACACATTAACTGGTTAACATTTACTACTAACAGCAATTATTCCCAGAGAATTCTGGGTTTTGTAAGTGTCAAAGCACTTAGGTTCATAGGTTCATAGGTTGGTATTAGGCTATCAGCCCTTGGGCCTATACAAACCTAGCCATAACAATTCCCTGGCTATTTCTTCCCACATTATTTACTTTCCTGGACCCCTGTCTAGCAGGGCGACTGACGTGATCCCTGGGGTGAATTTCCTTTCTTCCATCCAATCGTCAAGGTTCCTCTTGAAGAGGTCCAAAGAGGCACTCTGCTTGACATGTATGGGCAATCTATTCCAGAGTCTGGGGAGTCTCTGGGTCAGGAACCTATCCCTCCAGCATGTTTTGTTTATTGTGATGACAAGGTTTAGATCCCTGGAGCATGTAGCTCTGAGGGATTGGGATTTCTTTAAGTGTAGCATGTCCAACAGCTCTGGGTTTGACATGGCCTTGTATGTTAAGCAGAGATCGCCTCTGAGTAGACGATATGTGACAGAGTATAGCTGGAGTTTTTAAGGCGTCGTGGGGCATCTGCTTTAGGCCTGTGATTCTTTTAGTGAGGTATTTCTGAGGCCTTTCCAGTTGTTGCAGATGTCTTGAGAGGTACATACCAAATGGGGTGTTGTATTCTGTAATGGGTCTAATGAGGGATGAGTACAGTGGGACAATGACCTCCTTTTTTCTGGATGAAAAGCCCTTCGTGATGAGGTGTGCCACATAGAAGGATTTCCTGACTGTTGTGGCGATGTGGTTATCGAAGGTGAGACCACTGTCCACCTGTGTCCCTAAGTCTCTTATCACACTTTCTGTGTTTAGTGTACTGCCACCTATATGGTAATTCATGGATACATGTTTTTTCCCAAAGGGGATAACAATACATTTCTTGGCATTGAGTATCCACATCATTTGGGGATTCAGTCAGGGCTTTATTCCTCTGCACCATGCAGTCTAGTGATGAATCTGATATTTTTGTTGTCAGTAGCTGGTATGAGCCCAGTATTTTTGTGTGAGAAGAGGGCAGTCATAGGGATGCAGTATTCCAGTCTGTGGAGAAGCAGATTAATAAATGTGGTCCACCTGGCCTCGGTATAGACCCAGTGAGATATTTTGTAAGATACTTCTGCTAGGGTTAGTACTTTGTTAACTTATACTTCAGTATGAGCAAGAAAGGAAAGGTACAGTTTACTACTAATTATCTTGTAAATTAGAAATGAGAGCTAGCCTCACTGGCATGGATGGATAAAGCCCTGACTATTACCCAGATGACCCGATTTTGACTAGTGACTTGAGCTCCTGTAGGAAGAGGCATAAGAGAGAAGAATGCTGTGACTAATACCTCATTTTGGGGGGAGAGGATGGCAGCAGTGCTTGGCCACACTCTCCACAGTAGAAGACCCCAATGGACATTGGGAGGGTCACACAGAGGAGCTGTCTACAAGAAGGGTTGGCTAGATGATTGCATACACACTGGGGCATGTGTGTTCACAGCAGCACCAATTGCAGGCTGTCATGAGCATGTATATGGGGTTCCAGGGCTTTAATGCAAATCCAGATCTGTGGTACAGGGATGAAGAGTCACACTCCTGGCATGCTTGCTGCTTGACCCTGGGGAATGAATAGGCTGTAGGCTGTCACCCCTTGAGAATGAGTAGGATTATACAACAAATGGGAGGGCACGGTGAGATGGTCAGTGGGGGAGCAGTCAAAAAAAGAAAGAGAAATTTTAGAGAAGTAATGCTTTAAAATATTTAACAAATCTGTTATAACTTCCATGTAACAGCTTCTGTATCTGTTACAATGGAAGTTTAATTGGTAGAACTCAATTCATGCCAGAGGCAAGGCTGAATTATTTTTAATTATAAAAGACTTTTCCTAATATTCCCCAGGACTTATCATGAGCTCTACAGCATTTTTTATTAGCCTTTAAGCAAAACATCACTCTACATTTGAAACTGTTCACATATTTCTTAAAAAGATAAACACAATGCCTAACCACTGCATTAACAATATTCCTATGAATTACACCATGTAAATGCTATTGCATTTGGAGAGCATTCCTCATGTAATGAGTCTCTTTATAGAAGCTGTATTGCATTTGTGACACAAGGAATTTTATTTTAGCATGAATAAATAATTAAATAAATAAATATTGAGAGATTTCTGTTTTAGCTGTGGTCCATGCTTCACTCAATGTTTATATATATGTGTCTATCTCTCTACCTACATATATATATATATATATATATATATATATATATATATATATATATATATATATATATATATATACAACAGCAAAAAGAATGGAACCGGATAGGAGCATGCTGCAAAAATTGTAAAATATCCAAACAGCAGCAAACAGCACGTATTTCACATCCAGGGCAGAGTCTTTAAAACTGATAGTTGTGGCAAGAAAACACAACCACTACCAGTTAACAGGGTCTCAGGTTGCTTCTTACATCCACTTTCTTCAAAAGCACTTTTCGTTTGCAAACATATTTTCTACAAGCATCTCCTTGAAACAGTTGGCATCAATAGAACTGTACGTTCACTTCTAAATAATTTTAAAGCAGCTTCTATTTATTATAAAACATTGTCAGAACATGTTAAAATAGTAAAACAAACACAAAAAGATAAGTGCTTTTGGGTTTCAAAGTTCACCCTTCATCAGATCTATACATAATGACTACTGTTCCTTGTTTAAAAAAGTAGTCATTATGTATAGATTCAAGGAGATGCTTGTAAAAAATATGCTTGCAAACGAAAAGTGCTTTTGAAGAAAGTGGATGTAAGAAGCAACTTGAGACCCTGTTAACTGGTAGTGGTTGTGTTTTCTTGCCACACCTGTTAGGTTTTTAGAGACTCTGCCCTGGATGTGAAATATGTGCTGTTTGCTGCTGTTTATATATATATATATATATATATATATATATATATATATATATATATATATATATATATATATATATACGCACACACAAACACATATATACATGCTCAGAGAGAAAGAGAGAGAGAGAGAGATGTATACATATATAGAGAATAAACTGTTCTGTAACTGGGTAGACGCTCGGTCTTTACCTCAGAGCCTCACAAATATAATAAAAAATCGAACAGACCACAGCTGAAGAGTATATAGTTGAAACCAATGTTGTTTATACACAAAGTAAGCGCTTTCATGATCTGTAACTGACCGCCTCTTCAGACTTATACATTCAAATGAAATAATCATAGCATTTAAATAGTATCTCATCAAATCAACAATTAGAGTAAATCAGTCAAGTCTATTAATCAAATTAATTAAGCACTTAAAAACACAGTAAATAGATTCTGTCAAAACATTTGGAACCCTAAAAACTAATAAAACAGCAAAGTTATAAAAAGCTTAGTGTTTAAGTGGTTTGGCTTTAAGGAAGGGCTTAAGTGACACTGCATCATTAATCCCTCGTAGTTTATCTGCCTGCAGCAGCAAAATCCATTTTTGTTCTGCTGCTTCCATTTTGTTCTTAATGTCACTGCCCCTCATACTTTGTTCTATAATTTCTAGCACTAAAAAGTTAAAAACATGTTAAGAGCCTTCTGCTTGAACATGTCTTGCTAAGGCACTAGTTTCTTTAACGTTATTTATATCTCTTAAATACTCTAGAATGCGCTCTTTGAAACTTCTGTTGGTTTTACCCACATAAAATACATAGCATAATTTGCAGAAGCTAAGGTACACTAAATGTTGTGTTTTACAATCAGCATAGAAGTCAATGTCTATGACAAACTTCTGGCTTGGATGTGTGAATGTAGTGTTAGAGTAAATAAACTTACATGCCATGCAGTTCCTGCAGGGAATTGTTCCTGTTCTCTGATACAGCATATTATTATTTCTGATAGCCAATGGTTTATAACATAATTGTCTTTTTAGGGATTTTTTATTTTTAAAAGAAAAACACAGTCTCTTGTCTATAACACCATCCAGTTCTTCAATAGAATTTAAAATATTCCAGTTCCTCTCAATTATTTCACAAAACATCTTGATATCACTATAATAGGAAATAAGAGACCTAACTTTGTCTATTTTCATTTTGTATATTATGTATGTCATTTGTACTCTCTGAGAAAAACGGTTTGCCCCTGTGACTACGTCGTTCATACATATCAATAATACTTGTTTCTATATCTGCTGCATTGTAGCCTCTATCTATAAATTCATCCTTTAAGGTGGAAACTGCTTGATCCAGCCCATCTTCTGTATTATGCAGTCTACTCATTCTCATAAATTGTCCTTTGACTACATTATTGTTAACATGTTTGGGATGCATACTTGTTTTATGTAGAATGCTATTGTTTCTACTGGGTTTTCTATATAGGCTGGTAACTAAATGTGTAGATGATATTTTATTTATAGTCACATCCTTAAATGCCAAACCACTAAAACACTAAGCTTTTTGAAAGATATTTATTGCTATTTAGCTTAGCTGCTTTTTATATAGTGCATTAGTGAGTATTTTATGTTTTATGTCAGATAAATGTTCACCATTACATGCTTTAAATTTCCTGTTACAATTACCAATATAGAAGGCACTACATGTTTGCATACAATGATATGCACTATATTTTTGTGTCACATTTAGCAGGGGGTCATAAATAATGGACATGTAATGTATCTGAAAGCATATAGGAGACATTTCTATACGTATGCTGACACACATTACAATTATAGCATAATCTAGTTCCATTCCGTTTAATATTTTAGTATGTTGTTCAAAATATTGTAACATAATGTCTGTTTTGAATTCTTATCCCTTCTATATGTAAATTTAAGGTTATCAGCTAATTTCCTAAGCCCATCTATATTGTTTTTATAAAATATGCCAATTCTTTATCATTATATTCTCAATAGCTCATATTTGTCGATTATACCCTATTACTATTTTTATTTCAGTCACAGAATTATTCTCATTTCTGTTCTTATGAAGCATAACATTATTATTTATGGCATGAAAAATATTAAAAATAGGTTTAGCAACACTATCACAATGTTGAATGACAGATACTTTCATGCTATTTATATGATGAATACTATAACCCCTTGCTTCAAAATTTTGACCTATTTTATCAATTTGCTCAATAAAAGTTTCAGTGTTAATGTCCAGTCTAGAACATCTAAGCCATCATAGCTGTTTGAAAATCAGATTATCGCATCTACCAGCTTTCTGTCAGTAAAATTGCTGTACAGTGGGGAAAAGAGAATCTAGCCTTTCCTTACTGCTTTGCAATCCTGGAGATGATATTTATTAGTAGTAGTAGCAGGGTATGTGTGTGGGCATGGGGGGGTAGCAGGGCTTGCTCCCCTGCAAAAAAAAAGATTTTCTTGGATATGGTATTGTTCAAGTTGTGTTTGATCACTTGCCATTTGATAAGTTAAATTTCCGATGGATGGTCATACATCTGTATAGATATAGACATAGATATAGCTATAGATATGTAATGTCTATGTGTATAACATATATATATATATATATATATATACATATATGTATATATATATATATATATATATATATATATATATATATACACACACATTTATAGAGTTTTCACTGTGTGATACTTTAAACCTCCTGTAATAGAGGCCCATGGGATATATTCAAATGACCCCTTAAGGACATCAAGTGTTTTGGTTATATGGCTTCTGAATATCCATGATTTTTTACATTTAGTTTTTATATATAGAGAGAGAGAAGGACTACCTAAA
This sequence comes from Protopterus annectens, assembly GCF_019279795.1. Lineage (NCBI taxonomy): Eukaryota > Metazoa > Chordata > Ceratodontiformes > Protopteridae > Protopterus > Protopterus annectens. The sequence continues at coordinate 1,002,650,950 of NC_056735.1, read as the reverse complement.
ATGCTGAGACTGAAAAATGTCAATATGACAAAAAGTCAATCAAAGACAGATCAAAACAAAAGAAAATATTGACCACGTACATACACAGCATATGTTCTGAGAAACAATCTCAGAGTAGTCACATTAAAAAAATATGTTTGCAGGCAGCAAGCTTTCCTGCACCCCCATGTTGGAGGCTGTGCCTCCTATACCACCCACTGTATAAATATACAAACTCTGAGATTGCCTAATACTGGGGAAGGGCATATTCCCCATCCTCTAGTATTATAGCATTCTTGCACAACTTATCAAAAGCTTTTTGTCAACCAAATTAAGTAATCAAAAAGACTGTCAACAAAATGGTTATTCAACATAGTTAAGGACTCCCATATAAGTATATGCATGTGTTTATATATATGTATGCATATGTGTGTGTGTGTGTGTGTGTGTGTGTGTGTGTGTGTGTGTGTGTGTGTGTGTGTGTGTGTGTGTGTGTGATATATATATATATATATATATATATATATATGTGTGTGTGTGTGTGTGTGTGTGTGTATATATATATATATATATATATATATATATATATATATATATATATATATATATATATATATATATATATACACATATATATGTGTATGTATATAGGGTCTATATTAGAACACAGAACATTCAAAATTTCGAGTGTTCTATTATCGACCCATTTTCAACGAACGCTGAAAATATCGAAGAAACAGAAAACCAAATTTTTTCCTAGGGAAAGAATTCGGTTGTCTGTTTCTGTTGCTTCGGTATTTTCAGCAGTGGTGGAAAGTTACGGGTTGGGTTCAGGTAAGTGTGCGGTTGTGTGGACATGAGGGTTAGGCTGGGTTAGGTGAGTTAGGGTTAGGGCGCGGGTCAGGTAAGTGTGCGATTGTGTGGACATGAGGGTTAGGGTGGGTAGTTGAGTTAAGGTTAGGGTGCGGGTGAGGTGACTGTGTGATAGCGACGGAACTTAGGGTTAGGGTTTGGGTTAAGGTAAGTGGATAGTTAGTGGTGTATGTATAGTTTAGTGTAGGGTTAGGTGTAAGAGTTTAGGTGTATGTATGTGGATTGCTGTTTGTTTGGTGTGCTTGTGTTGTGTGTATGTGTTTTGGAATAGCACAGTTTTTCCCTAGGAAAAAATTCGCTCTTCTGAATGTTCGATGTTTTAAATTTTCGGTTCATAAGGTTCAATATTAGAACACTCTAAATTTTGAATGTTCGGTATTCTAATATAGACCCTGTATATATATATATATATATATATATATATATATATATATATATATATATATATATATATATATATGTATATAGATAGATGCAGGTAGATAAATGTACAAAATTAAAAATGGGTCCTAGGTACAGAACACTCAATAAAATATAATTATACAATGACTCCATATTAATATTCAAAAACATGCACTCTGATTGGCCAGCCCAACCAGCGTGCCCGTTGTAAATCCCACAATATACCAAAGGAAAAAGGTCCAGTCACCCAGACTTTTTTCCATTGGTATAAACTGCCCCAAAACCTTTTTTTTTTTACAATTAAAAAAAAAGAGAGAAAACGGAGCAACGATGACTTTCTTTTCTCCGTTGCTTCCGTTTCAAAGCATTGATGTACTGGGTATGCATGGGAATGCAAGTCCCATACGCATGCGCAGTACATCAAAATGAAGAAGTAGTATACCATAACTGGTGGAAGAACAGCAGTCCGCCGTTATACAAAGACATTATTTAAGAAAAGTATGTTTTTTTTTTCTTAAATAATGTCATTGTATAATAGCAATAACCGACTCTGTGGTTGTGGTATATTGAAGATTTACCCACGGTTGCCATTGTTTAATCACTCTGGCTTTGGCCTCATGATTAAACCACACCAACCATGGGTAAATCTTCAATATACCACATCACGTCATCAGTTATTGCTTAATGACAGTACAGTAAGTAGTAACATTAATAACAAAGAGATTGTGAACGATGAGTACTCTTTAAAAATATTCCATGGAAATCCCATGTTCAGTACTCAGGCAGTCTAACTTTATGATTTTCTGCTCTTTTTCCCAGAAAAAATGGAACATCAGTGTCTCTGCTAAGAGGGTTTTAAGAACATAAACACAGAACGACTATACTTACAACTTGTTCTGTTTATCTTTCCTTGTAATAGTATCAGTCTTGTAAATGAGTAGAGTCACAGCATTATTAGGGCATAAACTCTTGCAAACTTAATTTATTTTTTATGATGCCAACTAATGGAGACCAGCAGTAGACATACATACTGTAGTATTAGAACAAAGCAGTCTAGGTAATTTTTCCATAATGTAATATATTTTTATTAAAACAGAAGGCAAGATAGCAGTTGAGTGATACAAACTCTTCTTCAGGACATAAAACAGAAAGTAACATACACATTCTGCAATCTCTCATAACTGTTTAGGTTTATTCCCAAAGTAAATTAAGGTAGTTTCTGCCTGCCTAGCTTCCTCAGCAAGGTATCTCCTGATTGTCTCAGGCTCCTTTGTGCTATTTTTTTCACAGCTGGCTTCCAGAACTGCTGTTCCAGACAAACAAAATTCCTCCTGCAGTAAGATGCCAACTTCACTGATCTTAGGCATCATAGTCCCCCCTTTTGTGCATTAAACTAACTAGATAATTGCTTGTTATCTGCACTGATAAAGGAACCTCTCCACCTAATGAAGTGACATGCCTCTCTTTTCATAAAGAGCAGCACAACATTTTTGAACAGCAATATTTTTAACATGCTTATGCTACTATCCACACAATAGTTCTGACACACCCTGGAGTGAGATCCATTACACTATACTACACTGACTCACACAGCTTGACATGCTTGGAGCCCTGGACAGATGATGGGTTGAGCCTCATCAGTGCATGACAGAGAAGTTTGCAATGAAAGCACCCACCAACAAAGCTTAGCATTCATATCCCTTTGCTTCTGTAGCCACACTGAGGCGGGGTTTGTGACAAATGTAAAACTTTTGCACAGAAGATAATACATTATTGATGAAGTGTTCACTTAATCCCAGACATTCCCCTTCAATACTGAAATGCCTGATCTCAGCTCTGTAACTGAAAAAGATAGGTTTTCTCACTAAAACCCTGTGAAAGCACTTAGGCTCAACATCAATACTGACTATTAAAGGCTTACTGAAATCTGCGGAGATTTCTCCACTGTTCAACAAATCCTAAAATGAGTCAGCCTTCATTAACTTTTTTTTTTTTAACCTCGAGAAACATATCTCGAAAGCCAGACTAATACAGGTTCTGCATATAATTGAAAGAATTTTCTGGCACTAGTATCCCTTCCCCTATGTCATATCTACAAGAACATGTGCTATAGATACAACATGGGGAAAAAAGTTCTGATAGTACCTAGTTATAACTTCAAGAATATCTTCACTTGCTTCTTTGTGCCTGGAATAGGCCAATTTCTCATTGTTTCTAGCTTTTCTTGCTTAGGCTTGATGATTCTCCTTCCTATAAAATAACCTATGTATTTTACCTCTGCCACGTCTAACTTGCTCTTCAGGCATTGATTGTTAATCTGGCTTGTCTGAAAGAAAATAACATCATCTTTACCTTAGCTAGATGGGAGTCCCAGTCTTCAGTATCATGGCATTGTCTGTGTATGTAACAGTGCATCTGGAATGAAGCTTTGGGGCTCGGAGCATTAATCTTTGAAAGGTCACATGAGCACTGTATAGCCTAAATGAATGAACAGTGCAGTGAAGCAAGCCCTCTGGGATTAAAAGGCTGTCATTTCCTGGCATCAGCTGCTAGTGGGGTATGCCACATTTTCCATACCCCTTTATCATATCTAATATGATAAGGTTTTCCATACCCCTTTATCATATCTAATATGATAAGGTTTTCCATACCCCTTTATCATATCTAATATGATAAGGTTTTCCATACCCCTTTATGATATCTAATATGATAAGGTTTTCCATACCCCTTTATCATATCTAATATGATAAGGTTTTCCATACCCCTTTATCATATCTAATATGATAAGGTTTTCCATACCCCTTTATCATATCTAATATGATAAGGTTTTCCATACCCCTTTATCATATCTAATATGATAAGGTTTTCCATACCCCTTTATCATATCTAATATGATAAGGTTTTCCATACCCCTTCATCATATCTAATATGATAAGGTTTTCCATACCCCTTTATCATATCTAATATGATAAGGTTTTCCATACCCCTTTATCATATCTAATATGATAAGGTTTTCCATACCCCTTTATCATATCTAATATGATAAGGTTTTCCATACCCCTTCATCATATCTAATATGATAAGGTTTTCCATACCCCTTTATCATATCTAATATGATAAGGTTTTCCATACCCCTTCATCATATCTAATATGATAAGGTTTTCCATACCCCTTTATCATATCTAATATGATAAGGTTTTCCATACCCCTTCATCATATCTAATATGATAAGGTTTTCCATACCCCTTCATCATATCTAATATGATAAGGTTTTCCATACCCCTTCATCATATCTAATATGATAAGGTTTTCCATACCCCTTCATCATATCTAATATGATAAGGTTTTCCATACCCCTTTATCATATCTAATATGATAAGGTTTTCCATACCCCTTTATCATATCTAATACGATAAGGTTTTCCATACCCATTTATCATATCTAATACGATAAGGTTTTCCATACCCCTTTATCATATCTAATACGATAAGGTTTTCCATACCCCTTTATCATATCTAATATGATAAGGTTTTCCATATCTAATATGATAAGGTTTTCCATACCCCTTTATCATATCTAATATGATAAGGTATTCCATACCCCTTTAGCATATCTAATATGATAAGGTTTTCCATACCCCTTTATCATATCTAATATGATAAGGTTTTCCATACCCCTTTATCATATCTAATACGATAAGGTTTTCCATACCCCTTTATCATATCTAATACGATAAGGTTTTCCATACCCCTTTATCATATCTAATACGATAAGGTTTTCCATACCCCTTTATCATATCTAATATGATAAGGTTTTCCATACCCCTTTATCATATCTAATATGATAAGGTTTTCCATACCCCTTTATCATATCTAATATGATAAGGTTTTCCATACCCCTTTATCATATCTAATATGATAAGGTTTCCATACCCCTTTATCATATCTAATATGATAAGGTTTCCATACCCCTTTATCATATCTAATAAGGTTTTCCATACCCCTTTATCATATCTAATATGATAAGGTTTTCCATACCCCTTTATCATATCTAATAAGGTTTTCCATACCCCTTTATCATATCTAATATGATAAGGTTTTCCATACCCCTTTATCATATCTAATATGATAAGGTTTTCCATACCCCTTTATCATATCTAATATGATAAGGACTCTTTCTTTTCCCCATCATTCCATGAGTTCATCTACCCAAAGCACTGGTTAAGGACACATTTCGAAATGCCTGCCAGCTTCCTAAAAAGTCATTACAGAATCCAGTTGTTACATCTGGCTTTGAAACGTGCACTGTGGGTCTGTTCTACTTGATTTCTGGCTTCTGTCACCAGTCTTAACCATTTTTGTAATTCGTCTTATACAGCCTTTCTTTTTCATTCTGTAAGTCAACCTGTTCTTCTGAAACAGTATCAGTATGGTGTTGAATCAGATTTGTTCTGCCAGGGAGCATAAAAAATACTTGTATCTCAATAGACACTTCCTTTTCACTTGTTCTGAGGCTTAAATATTGTGTTGTCCACTGCATGCTGGCATAGAGGTCAATTTTCTTTCTCCATCTATTCCATCAGTTTCTGCCATTAACTAATTACACCAGTTTTGGAAAATTAATACAATAGTGTGTCTAATCCTATAGTTTGAATCATTTAATTTTCTTAGTGTTTCATATGGACTGTGCCATTTAGCCAAAACTTTTTTCTGCCGAGATGACCGAAACTTAAGCCCAATCTCCAGTTTAAATGCCCTGGTCCTTACATTTCTATTATACACCACTTGTGTAACCTGTTTTTTTTTCCCATAATTTTTTCCCATAAGATAGGCATTGTCACTTTCAGCTTACCATATGAGATGGTATAGAGTTCCGTGACATTTTTCATTTTGGGTTTTCTCCTTTTCCCCATTTTCTCTGGTAATATCTAACAGCCTACAAAGAGTGTCTTGGATGTATTAACTCAGAAAGACTGAACCTTGTTTAGGCTTGTGTTACTTTTCTAGTGGTAAACAAATAGTAGAATAACAGTTCAGTAGAGCAAACTCTGTTTTAGGATATGAAACAAAAGGCATGCAGACACAGCAGTCTCTCATGCCAATTTAGGTTAGTCCTAAAATAACTCAGATAGTATTTTACTCACTGGCTTCATCAACAGAATATCTGCAGATTGCCTCAGAATCCTTCAGAACTATTCCAGGCATAAAACTCTCCATGCATTGAGAAGATAACTTATCTTCTCTTATCTCCAGAGTGATAGCACTCCATTTTTATAAAGTATTGTTCCAACTTTAGTAGTAATTTGGCATTAGCATGTTGGTCTTGTGAACCAGAGTTTGCGAGTCTGAATCTCTATAAAGCCAGTAGTTGTGCTTCAAATGTAGTAGCAGACAAAGTCAGAGTAATTTTACCCTACAAGAAGGCCTGAGACCAACCAAAAAACTGGTGCCAGAGATATGGCCTAAAATTCAATGTCAAGAAATGCATAATGGTATCCCTTAGGAAGATGGCTGCCCCTGGAAACTACCACATTGATAATACATCCCTAAGAGTAGACCCAGTGAACAGTTATTTGGGAATACACTGTAGACAGTAACCTGGTCTTTGATCATCATTTGCCTGTGGCAGTAAGGAAATCATTCTGTGTTGAGCAGCTTATAAGCAAAGGTATGGCACCTAGGTCCAAGCATATCATGGTTCCTCTATTTGGCCCTCATCAGACCAATCACTGAGTACAGTGTCCCCTTTGATATGTACCAGGCATCTACAACAACTGAAGTATCCACAGAGATTTCTCACAAAAAGAATACCGGGTATAAACATATTCTATGCTGACACCCTCAAAGCCCTACCTCTGTACTCTGTCTCCAACAGACTACTCAGTGGCAATCTATGCCTGACCTACAAAGAATCCTTTGATCCACTCTGATGGACCAGTTGCACACACACAGAACAATTAGCATCAGAATTGCCTGACCTAGGGACCTAAACCTTTTTGACTACATAAATAGGACATGTTGGAGGGATAGGTATGTGTCTCAGAGACTATCCTTCTCTGGAACAGGCTTACCATCCATGTGAAGCAGAGTTCTTTCCTAACCCAATTCAAGTGTAACTTGGACCAGTCGATGGGAGTCTGAAATTTACCCTGGTCTGACAGCTAAGTCTCTGTTAGACAGATGCTGCTGTAAATGCTTGACTACCCACGCCAAAGCCTACATATACCCATTAAAATAACCCCAGGGTATCAAAACTTATCATATACATTTGAGAAACATGGCTAGGCTTAAAAAGGCCACCTATCATTTTTAATCATCTATGAACCTATACGAATCTATGAGAAAAGTAATTGCATGTTACCACCATAGTTTAAAGAAATTATTTACCTAATACATAGACACAACTTCTAATATCTCTCCCCTAAATGAACAACTATCCCTTCTCTTCTCCCTTTCTCTCCCTCTTCTCTGAAAGTTTGCTTAAACTAACTTTTTTTAAAATTTTTCTTAAAGAAAAGCATAACATTTCTGTACAGCAATATTTCCATGATGTATAAGTAATCATTTTAACCTGTAATATCCCAATTCTATTTACAGTATTATGTACATAACATCAGTTTTGACACATGCTAGTGTGAGACTTGCCACACTGTGCTATATTGCATACACAAATGCATAAGTATATGGATTTAAGGCCATATATGTTATATATAAGCACTTGCTATTCTTTTTTTATTTACATGATTTTTACAGTACGGTTATGTCATCAGTTATAAACAGATCTTGACACATGAAATCTGCCTGTGTATGGTAAGCCCTTTTTCCTTAAATAAGCAGTCATAATAGTACCCTTAGCTACTGCATATTTCCTTTCCGATGGTATCTTGTTCTTAACTGATCCTTCATGAAGCTTTTGGTTAATGTGAAATTAATAATTTTGTCAGGTAAGTTACTCATCTTTTCCGTCACTCATACATTTAAGCAATGACTTTCTGTAAAAGAAGATGACTAGATGTCATGTATGTCATTTTTGGTAGGACGGAGCTTATATGACAAGTTCTTGCTTCCTTTGGTTTGTCTGTACTTACTGTATTACATTATCAATGCTGAGCAGTAAAATCTCTGACAAAGACAGTATAAACAGATTTATGAATATATTTTGTAAATCTAGTTATCTTCAAAACAGAGCAAAATCCCTTTTTCTCATACAAAGGTTCAGTGGTCTCTATGATTTTAAAAGCATCACACAATATGAAGGAGTCAGTTATGCCGCATTAAACCAAGCAGTTATTGAATACTCATCAAAAACTGAAAACCAAACTGGAACTGACTAACTGAGAAATAGTGGGAGAGATTCCATTATCCGTTAAAGGTATATGTCTGAGGCTCATTGACACACATAATTCTTAATTACTGAGGTGTAGCCAGTACACGTATGCTATCGGCTTTTTGCATACAGAACTTTTCAGAATTCAACAGTGGTGCAGTAAAATGTTTAATTACAGAGTTTAACTGCACATTTTATAGACTACTGTCATTAATAACTGGAGCAGTAGTAACAAGCCACCTTAAAATAACATTAGCCAGCTCACACAGCAGCAGATGGGACTTATAATCCCTTTGCTCAACAGATGTTCATCATAATAAAAGTTATCAATTGTTTCTGCCATAAAATATACTGAATCTTAAAGATATATGCTGGTAAGGTGCAGGATGGAAACATTGTAAAATGCTGGAATGAATCATTTTGCTGTATTTCAGCTTATACTCACATTTCTTAACACTTAAGCAGTCACTCTGTTTACCAGTTTTCTGGAACTGATATGATATGGACTCACCTTCTTAGCTTTTTTTTTTTTTAATTATGAAGGCTGTTGGGGCAGAAGTGGCTGTGTAAGATAAAGCCAAGAAAAGTCATTCTGAATATTGAAAAAATGTTCGGTGCATAAATATATAGTTTTTCTTTCTGTGCAATATGATTTACAAGCAATACTGTTTCAGGAGAGACCAAGAAATTTGTTTCTAACCTTATAAAAATGAATGATGCAGCTTGAAATACTAAGAGAGAGAGAAAACAGGTTGTTTGCAAGTATTATCAATTTAAATCTATAGTCTCAACCAAAAGCAGCACGCTGAAAAATCAAAAAAACTTGAGAAAAAAGCTGAAGTAAGACTCAAGAAAACCAACTTTAATAGCCATACTGGAACACTGGTAAGCGCTTTCATCTCTCACCAAATTCACACAAGAGTTCATCAGGCAAATTTTTTTAACCACATATTCCTTAATAAATACAATTACAACAAATCACACGATGCCCTTTGAGCATAATGCTTAAAGATACACTATAATAGTTCATAAAAACAAGCCATCTAGAACCATCAATACTAAAAACCACTCATTTAAATATATTAATGTTTAAAACCCCTTCTTTTCAGATACATAATGAATTCCTCTCTGTTGTTTAACCCAGGAGGGAAGCAGGCATTTAATTTAACCCGCCAAGCATACTCTAACCAATCCAATTCTTCTTCTATGTTAACTATAAACACTGTATTCTTTAGCATTTCTAATACTAAGAATTTATAATTAATATTACATTTCTTAGCTTTATAATGTTTGTACATAACATTTCTTTCATTCCCTGTTTGAATAGCATATTTATGCTCATACATTCGTTTATATAATTTACGAGTTGTTCCTCCAACATAAAAAGCATTGCATTCTCGGCAGGTAATCAAATAGACAACATTATTCACTTTACAATTGAATAATCCTGGTACTTTAACAGTTATATTTCCCACTTTTAAGTACTCATTTTCCACATATAAAAAGTTGCACAAATTACAATTAAAACATTTAACCATCCCACATTTACCTAAAAATTCACAGTTGGAATTAAGTTTTGATTGAAAATAATTTTTAAAACTTTTTGCTCTCTTTTGAAAAAAGTTAGGTCCCTCACCTGTGTAAATTTCAAGTACGTACAAATATTGTTTATATAATTTAAAAAATCATCAAAATCTGTCCTCATTCCTCTCCATACCAAAAAAAGTCATCTATAAATCTGTACATTGTAACAATCTTATCTTTGAATCTACTTCCCAATATGTATAGCTGCTCCCAACCCTGCATAAAAATATTGGCATAACTGGGTGCCAGTGCTGCCCCCATTGCCACCCCATTTGTTTGCACATAAATATAATTTCCAAAGCTAATGAAATTGTAAGACAATATTAGGTCAATCATTTCCATTAATAAACCTACAGTGTTAGCAGAAAACAATTTAGTCCTTATCAATTCCAACCCAACCATATCCATACCTTCTATGTTAGGAATCATTGTATATAATGACCTTATATCTAAGGTCACCATTAAATCTGCACTATTAACTTCAAGGGTACTTATCTTGGACAAAAAAATCAAAGCTATCTTTGATAAATGTAGTGATGGCAAGGACTACCTGCTGTAGGTGTCTACAAAAACTGACAAGGCCTCTGTTTTACTATTGGCACTGGGAACAATCGGTCGTAGAGGTGGATTATCTAGATTTTTATGGATTTTTGGTATTCCAAAAATCTTCCTTAGCTTTGGGTTATGGTTGATTAAACTTTTTCTCATGGTCTCTTCTATTCTTCCCATTAGAAACCACTCTTGAACACATGAATCAATCATTCCATAACCTTGCTTCACTTCTTTCATAGTAATTTTTTTGTAATAATTACTATCTGCTAATATTTCACACATCTTTGCTTCATATTCTTTTCTGCCCAGTACCACAATAGAACCTCCTTTGTCTGCCTTCATAAACAGTACATCTGGATCATTTAACAGTTTATCAAAACATTCCTTTTCTAATTTGGACATGTTATAATACTTATAGTCAGTTGGTTTATCAAACATTTCAATAATTTGTGCCTCACATATGTTTAAAACATTTCTAAATCCTTATTTAACAGTGGGTTGAAAAAACTAGGTTTATAAAAATACAGCTTTTTATCATTACTGTTGCCAAATAACAGCCTTTAATTTAACATTCTGACATAGCTTCTTAGCTCATTAATTGTCTGTAGTTTGTTCGCTTTTTGTGCAGGTGCAAAATTCCAACCTCTACTTAGCACACAGCACTCCACATCAGACAAAAAAAGAATTAGAGAGATTTACAATTTTAAAATTAAAAGTACCTATGTTTTCCATTGCTGCTTGTTGTGATTCTATTTCGGCTTGCCCTGCCATTTTCTCACAAACCTATTTTTTTGTTGCTGCTGTCGGTTATTATTATGTTGATTTCCTTTGGCTGTTACCCGGGCCCAGGTTCTTTCTTTATCGTTAATCCTTTGATAAACTTCAATCGGCTCTTGGCAGTTCATATTAACTGTTCCAACTGTATTTGTACAGATTGAACACTCATTCCCCTCTTTGCTAACCACCTTATTCAGACTGACTAAATTTCTAGGACTACTCACCAATCCTTCGAGATCGCTCATATTGCTGGCAACATTATTTGTTCTGCTGGTTCTTTTACCAGACACTTCTGAAGTAACCTGAGTGTTTTTATTTAAGCGTTCAGATCTCTGCATCATGTGATTTGTTGTAATTGTATTTATTAATGAATATGTGGTTAAGCAATTTGTCTGATGAAGTCTCGTGTGAATATGGTGAGAGACGAAAGCGCTTACCAGTGTTGCAGTTTGGCTATTAAAGTTGGTTTTCTTGTGTCTTACTTCCGCTTTTTTTCTCAAGTTAAATATGTAGTCTGTTAATGCCAAATAATAAAAACTTCAGGAAATCTTGAAAGTCTAAAACTGGTTGCTGAAAATTAGCTTGGTAAAACTGTTTCCCTTACTCCTGAGTAAAAGATTATCAGTAATTAAGAAGATTCTGATTACTTATGACACACTGAACTGTAACAGGATAACAGTGGTATTGTACCCCTGAGTGTTCCATCCTTTCAATGAGACATTAAATAGAGGACATATCTGCTTGAGTTGGTGGCAGTTAAGGTGGATGTAAAAGATCCCACAGAATTATCAAAAAGAGAAGAGGTCCTTTATTAAAATGTACATGCTTACTTACACCTATGCATACATAAATGCACTATAAACAATTTTCTGTTACAGTGTTCCAAAAGAATAAAACAAACACAATAATCACTTTTTTCTTTCTGACCCCCACTCTACCTTCCACACCAAAACTTTTTTCTTAACATCATATCCAGATCTCATTTTTCATTAAACATAACTTCCTTCACCCTTTAATTCCCTATTATTAATGCAATAACATTTTTCTAGCAGTTCTCTAAACATAATTTCTCCTTTTATTCTTATAATATCCAAATTCAATCATATCCATATTTATACTGCTTATTTCTGTAAATTCCTCTAAATAATTTGAATCTAAAATCTTTTTCCATATTTAAACACTTTTACATTTCCAAAAACATGTGTATACTGGTTTTGAATTCCCCACAGTACAAACAAATTCTTTCTTACTTTTATAAGGCATATTCACCTTTACTGGCACTTTTTGTGTCATCAGTCTCCATAAAAAATCTTGGCATGCTAACATTTTTTCACGTTATTATTCTTGCTTGTATAGCACTCTTTTTTCTTTATATAACCCTTTTCAATGATATATTCAACAATACATTCCCATAATGTTATTATACCACAATTTTCTCCCCAATCCATTTTTTACACTTATTTTCCACAACATAATTTTATCCTGATAATTCTTTAGTTCTTTATTATAAAAACCTTTCCTTCTTTAAAAAAAAAATCCACTTTATACTTTAAATTTAATATATGTGTTAAGGTAGAATCATCATTGCCCTTTAAATATTTCATGACTCTATACAAATTCAAAGATTTATTGGATTTATTAACCCAAAACCTCCTTTTTCTTTATGTACATATAAAATCCCTCCTTTTTACTTAACTGTCATCTCTGCTAGCATGTCTAGCTGAGGTGTTGTACATAATTTCAGAATTACCTGCCAAGCATGACTGGCCATGGTATTATAAATAAGTCCTTGCATGTTCTTTAATACTCTGTTTGCACAGAATGTTTTAAAGGTTGAACAGTGTTCTTTTACATGTCTAATTGCACATGTTTGTGAAGGAGATTCTAAATTTAGCCTGTGTCAGAGTCAGCTTATCTACAGATGATGTAATTTCCAGTTGCTCTGTGTTTACTTTCAGAGATTGATGGCAGGATGGAAGTTTCAAAATAAGCTGTTTGTTGATTATCAGAGAGTGAAATGAAAATAAAACCTGGAATAGTTAAGACAGTTAACCTAATTTATTAAAGACCCTGCTGAAGACAGTTTGAACAGTTGTTGAGTTGAGTTCAGCTCACAGTGGAGTTGAGTTGTGTTCACAGTTGTAGTGAGCACTGGGTACCCAAAGGACTCACCAAAAACTGTAAGCTTGCCTTTGCTCTGTTGTACTGTTTAGTTTAGATCAGGGACAATGTTCTTCAGTTAGATAGGAAATTATAGCTAATTAGTCAGAGTTTTTCTAAATGTTGGATTTCTGCCCTTCAGTATTAATGTCAGTTTCCTGGTGATTGAATTATGTTTGTTTATTGATATTACTGTTTTATGTTTTTAATCATTTTGCTCATTATTAAATAGATTTATTATCTTACATTGTGGTTGGTCAATCAGTGTATTCTTTAGTGATTTGAGAGTGCTTATACCTACTTTGATAATTTCCAGGCTACTCTGAAAGCGTGGTTGCTTTAGGTCATATGCTACCATTTTTTTATATCTAATTTTAATAATTGGACAGCCCCTTGAAAGGGCATGTAGACACTCTGGTGGCAGCATTTTACCATATCATTTGGGGAAGGGACACAGCTGAAAGTCGGTGTCAGCCTGTCCCATTAGTGTTTGGTTGTGTGAGATTCAATCTGTTTAAGTGTAAGTGTGTCAGAGGTCTTAAACTGGGACACATTGCTCTGGAGTGTGTAATAAGGAGTTACATTAGGGGTGGACAGAAGTATGAAGTCCAGTCCCAGGTTATAGAGCATGTTCCTGTTGTGCACTTAGGAGGAAATTGTGAGATATTACACCTGTTTAAGTGACGGTCACACACTGGAGTCAGTAGTGAGGATTGCACTTCCCTAGTTACTGACCCAGGATAGTAGGAGACATGAAATATTGCTGGCAGTTCAGTGGGTTATTAACCAGACATTACATATTCGTGGCAGTTTGGTGTGATATTAACCAGACATCACATATTGGTGGCAGCTTAGTGGGATATTTAATTGGACTTCAGTAGCCTGTGAGTAGTTGTCATTAAGGTGTGCACTCTCGACAGCCACAAGGTAAACACACAGAATTTCAGTCCAGCACAGTTTTATTTATTTTTAGTTAGTTAGTCAGGGACAGCAGGCAAAGATGTCAGCAAAAGACTTTAGTAAGCTGACAAAGAACCAGTGGGCCAATGAGTGTGAAGCCATAGGACTGGTGCATTCCAGCCTGACTAAGGAAGCAATTATCTAAGCCTTAGTTGCAGCTTCCACTCAGACCAGCCATTAGGAGTATATCCAGTTTGGTACTGGGGATATGCAGCCTGCCAAGATAGTACAGTCCACCTTTTCTTTGGAGGACCTGAAGATCCATCTGGTCTAGAGAGACTGCACGTGAAGACCAAATGACTGGAGGCCATGGAGAGAATGTGACATCTGGAGGCTGAGGAGAAGCAATGTCAATATGAATTGGAGGTCAAACGTCTTGAACTGGAATCAGCAGAGAGGCTGTGCCTGGAGGACAAATGACTGGAGGCTGAGGAGAAACAGTGTCAATATGAACTGAAAGCCAAATATCTGGAGACTGAAGAGAGACTAAGATGTTTAGAAGTCACGGAAAACAAGAGACAGTGCTGGCATAAAGTGGAGCTCTTTACCCTTTGAGAGTGTCATGGATCTAAAAGGGAAGGGAATAACTGGACCCCAGAAGGCATAAAGGCCAGTAAACTTTTTCCTCAATACAGGGATTGGGATGACTTTGATAGTTGTATTCATATTTTTGAGAGGGTATGTAGACAGTATGATGTCGACTGTGAGCTCTGGGTTCAGCTTCTGACTCCCTTAGTCCATGGCAAAGCTGTTCAGGCCATGTCAAAACTCTGATGTAGATTGTTTGGATTATGATAAAGTAAAAAACTGTCTTCTTGATTGTTTTAAACTAACACCTAAAGCTTATAGAAACAAAGTTTCATGAACATAGATGCAAGGCAGATGAAAGTGTGTGTGATTATATTGCTGATTTAAGTACTTACTTTCACAGATGGGTGAGTAGGTGTCAGGTCACCACTTTTGAGGGACTGGCAGACCTTTTCATGAGGGAACAAGCCCTCAGTACTTTGCCTGATGACATGAGAATCTGGTTAGCAAACCAAGAGTGTAACTGTGCAAAGGAGCTATGAGGCAAAGGGATCTCTACTTAGCAATGAAGAAAAAGAACAATTTTAGCAGCATATTATGTCAAAATATGCAGCCAATACCAGATAAGATTCTCTCAGACTTTTTTTACAGAAAACAGACGGTTTTGACAACTTAATACCTTCTTCAGTGTTAAACAAAATATAATAGCACCTCCAAATTCATATAATGATGAATATAGGAATAAAATAAACCTATGAAGCTCACATGTATATATATATATATATATATATATATATATATATATATATATATATATATAAAATATATATATATATAAGAAAAATAATAATAAAATATTCAAAAAGAATCTTAAATTTGCTTCTTGTGGAATGGAATTATAGTGAACAGATGGAAAGACCAGGTGAAAAGAGAAATTGATTATATGTGTGGGTGATCATAGTAACCCATACAAGGCGGGTATTGCAGCAGCCCTACAAAGAAAAGTACTGGATAATGCATTTACATGCTCTCTTTTTGTTGTGTTGGTGTTAATGACGATAATTAACATTTGCCATTAGTCTGGCTACATGGATGAAGTCATACACCTACCAGACATACAATGGAACAGATATTTATAACGACATGTCCATCTGGATGCACAGCAATGATTCCACAAGAAGCAAAACAGAGGGATGTACTGAATTTTCATTAAATCCTACACATACATCTTATAAAGATTCTTTGTCTTATTCACATATTTTCTGAGTATATATATATATATTTTATATATATATATCAGATTATATATAATATTTTATATGTAACACTGTGCTTATCCATACATGTGGAGTAGATGCATATATAAAAGAATATTTGCTGCTTTTTGTTTTATATAAATATGAAATATGCTCCTCTCATAGGTTTATTTTTATTTATATATTATATATTATTATATATTTATAGGTGCTATGTATATTATACGCAAACAATACTCATGGATTATAATCTATTATGACATTGGCTGATGGCCTTTGGCACTTCAGTCTTACCATTTTATGCTCTTTTGTAACTAAACCTGTTTGCATATGAGTTGGCTTGTGTGTGTGGCATAGCATAATCTATGTGAGGTTTACAACAGTTGGCTGCCTATTAACGCTTCTTTTGTATAAATTAGCATAATTCAACATCATAATTTCCTATGTTTGTATTTGTTGGCCATAAATTTCATTTTATTTGTTTATGTTTTACTGAAAAAAAGAATAAAAATGCTGAGAATCTACTATAATCTGCAGAACCTATCAATCTGCTAACTGCAATACTGCTGCTATATTATTATTTCTTCATAGTTTGGTTGGGCCTTGCATCCCCCACGTGCATAGTATTTGGTTTGGACTTATCTCTACTTAGCAAGCAGAGCACCAGTGCATAAGAAAGGGATAGCCAATGCTACACATGGACAAAATGGAACCCATGGGATGTGGTGTAAACCACTTCAACAGAGTACACCAGTAACAAGGGAAACTCCTAATTCAAGTACATGGTTAGGGATTAGATGTTTCAAATGTAACAAGAGGGTACACATAGACAAATGTCCATCTAGACAAGGTGAGAAACAAAAGGTGAGGGATCCAGCAAGTGGGATAACAAACTGCCAATGGTAAGTTGTTGGGAAACAACAGGGGTGACAAACTATCACCAAAATTTACATCATATCTTAGTAGATGGTAAACAGGTTACTGTTAAGAGAGAGATGACTTCTGATATAACCACTATGATGCTTGCAGTGGTTAGAGAAGCACAGTACTTGCTTGTACAGTCCACTCCAGTCAGAGCTTTGGTTGGGATCCCATTCCAAATACCTTTGGTTAGGGCTCATCTTGACTGGGAGGGTGGAAGAGGAAGCAAGCAGGTAGGTGTGTTTGAGGATATTCCTGCAGATGTCCTGATAGGGAATGACTTTGATGATGCAGTGCCTTGTGTGCATGCAGTGATATGCATTCAGGCTTGGAGACAGGCATGTAGGTCTGATAGCCAAGGGAGACCCAGACAGGTCTTGTACCTGATGCTGGGACTGGTGTGGTGGCTGTTTCAAAAAAGGAGCTATCCTGTAGCAGTAAGTCTGAAAGTGAGCCACAGCTGCTGGTAGGTAGTGATGTTCCCTTGGACACAGTGACTGCAAGGACAGAGGTGAGTGGTAGTCTTCATATTAACAGTGAGGCATAGCTGTCAGAAGTTACTAGGCTTCCTGTGGAAGGAGAGCTTGGGAGGATCACAAAGGTAGAGTTGAGACAGGCTCAGCTTTCAGACCCTACATTACAAAGCTTGAGGGAGGTGGCTAAGGAGGCACCTGAGACTCAAGGAAGAGGGGAGTCTATATACTAGAACAAAGGTTTGTTGTATAGAGAGTGGACTCCTGAAGGTGGGCTAAAAGGTGAGGTAATACAGTAGTTGGCAGTGCCTAGAGCTTACTGTCTGCCACTTTTAGCCATAGCACATGACATCCTTTTTTCAGGTCATATGGGTATAAAACATATTAAGAGACATATTACTCAGAATTTTTATTGGCCTGGGATTGCAAAGGATGTGGTAGGATATTGTAGGACTTGGGAACAGTGCCAAAAAGTTGGTAAGGCAGGGGACAAGGTCAAGGTTCTGTTAATGCCTTTGCCTGTTATTGAAGAGCCATTTCAGAGGGTAGCCATGGATATTGCGGGACCCCTGATCACTCCAAGTTCTATTGGGAAGAAATATATCCTGGTGGTAGTGGATTATGTTACAGATACCCCAAGGTGGTAGCTCAGTTATCTATTGAGGCATAAAAGGTTGCAAATGCTTCGCTAGAAATTTTCAGCAGGTTAGGTTTTCCAAGAGAGATCCTGACTGACCAAGGAGCCAACTTCATGTCAGACCTTCTGAGTTGTTTGTGGAAGTGTTGTGGGGTGAAACATCTTAAGACCACACCCTATCATTCCCAGACTAATGGTCTTGTGGAGAAGTTAACCAGTTTAAATGGGAGTGGGGCAAGTATTTTCCCCATATATTATTTGCATACAGGGAAGTACCACAGGAAACTACAGGTTTTTCACCATTTGAGTTGTTATACAGGCATAGGGTGAGGGTGCCTTTAGATTTGATTTGAGACGAGTGGGAACTTAAGAGTGAATCTCACAAGGAGTCTGTTGTGCATATGTGCTTAACTTCAGGATGAGACTTAAGGAGCTCATGGGTTTGGTCCAAGAGAACTTGGCATTAGCCCAACAGCAGAAAAGATTTGGTATGATAGGAATGCTTGAGCCCGAGTGTATGTTGAGGGACAGAAGGTTATGGCACTTGTTCCTTTTAGGCATAAGTTACAAGCAGCTTGGCAGGGACCCTTTGAAGTGGTAAGGAAAGTCAGTGACATGATTTGCATGATAAACCTGGTAGGTAGGAGACAGGGGCTCAAACTATACCATGTTAATATGATGAAACCTTATCATGATAGGAAGGCCCTAGTATTGAGTTTAAGCAACAGATGGCAGGAGGAGTCTGAAAGGGGATATGGTAACTGATCTTCTTGATGAGGCTAGGACTGACACCTCTGTGGAAGAGATAGCCATATCACAGCAGTTAACTCCTAATCAAGTCAGAGAGGTAAGAGCATTATTAAAGGGATTTGGGAACATGTCCATAGGGAAACCTGGGTGTACTGACTTGGTGCAGCACCATGTGGACACAGGACCCCAAAACCTATCAAGCAAGTTCCTTATAGAGTGCCTGAGAGAGTTAAACATACTCTGAAGGAGGAGATAAGTAAATGCTAGACCTGTTGGTAATTCAGGAATAAAACAGTCCCTGGGCCTTCCCAGTAGTGCTGGTACAAAGAAGGATGATAGTGTTAGATTCTGAGTAGACCATAGGAAATTAAACAGTTATACAAAGTCAAATGCATACTCCATGACTAGAAGAGACAAAGCCTTAGAACAGCTGGGTAAGTTCAGCTTTTGCAACTCCTTTTGGATTGTATGAATTTATAAGGATGCTCTGTATGAATTTATAAGGATGCTCTTTAGAATGAAAAATGCCCCAGCAGCTTTCCAGAGAGTGATAGAGCATATCTTAGTAGGAGCAGGAGATTATGCTCTAGCATACTTGGATGAAATTGTTATTTACATCCATTCCTGGCAAGAGTGAACTCAGCGTGTTAGAGAGGTCTTGAGTAGATTAAAAAGGGCAGGATTAACCATCAAATGCAATAAGTGTCAGGTGATTATGGCAGAGGTCACTTACTTAGGGCACAAAATGGGGAGTGGTAAGATTAGGCCAGAACCTGTCAAAGTGGAAGTTATTCAAGCATGGCCAGATCCTGTTACTAAAAAGCAAGTGAGAGCATTTCTAGGGACAGCGGGGTACTATAGAAAATTTGTGCCCTATCATAGTACAATAGCTGCACCCCTTACTGGTCTAACTAGGAAAAATAAACCGGATAAGGTAGTGTGGACTACAGATTGTGAGACCAGATTATAGCAAAGAATTTGTTGTGCAAGTAGATGCTTCAAATTATTGGGTGGGGGCTGTATTTAGCAAAGTTCCCTCAGAAGGACAAGAGCACCCAGTGGTATATCTTAGCTGTAGACTTCAACCTAGGGAAGAATGTTATGCAGTTGTAGAGAAAGAATGTCTAGTCATAGTATGGGCATTGCAGAAGCTGCAGACCTATTTTTTTAACAAAATTCACCGTACTCACAGAATATAACCCTTTAACATGGCTAAATAGAGTCAGTAAGCATAATACCTAGTTACTGAGGTGGAGTCTAGGGTTGCAAGCATATGGCATGAGAATACAACACCACAGTGGGGTTAATAATGCCCATTGCAGATTGATTGTCCAGGAGAGGAGTGGGTTGATATATTCCCAGATAGACCCATTTTTATCAAGCATCATTTTTCAAGGGTCACTTGAAAATCGTGTTTGAGTCATAGGGGAGAGAAATGTGAAAAAATCAGACACTGTCATCTGTGCTAGCATGTCTGGCTGAGGTTTTGTACATAATTTCAGATTAATCTGTGTAATATATGCCAACATGATTGGCCATGGTATTGTAAATAAATTCTTGTATGTTGTTTAATACTCTGTACAGGATGTTTTAAAAGGTGAACAGTGTTCCTTTACATGTCTAATTGTGCATGTTTGTGAAGGAGATTCTAAATGTAGCCTGTGTCAGCTGATCTGCAGATGATGTCATTGGAATGCTTCCAGTTGCTCTGTGTTTACTTTCAGAGACTGATGACAAGATAGAACTTTCAAAACAGCTGTTTGTTGATGTTCTAACTGTGAAATGAAATAAGAACTGGAACAGTTAAGACAGTTAACCTAGTTTACAAAAGAGCTTGCTGAAAACAGTTTGAACAGTTGAGTTTAGTTCAGTTCACACTTGAGTTGAGTTGTGTTCACAGTTGTACTGAGCAGTAGATACCCAAAAGGACTCACCAAGAACTGTAAACCTGCCTTTGATCTGTTGTAATATTTAGTTTAGGTCAATGACAGTGTTCTTCAGTTAGATAGGAAATTATAGCTAATTAGTCAGAGTTTTTTTTTCTAAATGTTGGATTTCTATCCTTTAGTATTAATTTCATTTTCCTGGTGATTGAATTCTGTTTGTTGATATTACTGTTTTATATTTTATCGTAGAAGAACCTCAGGACACACCACGAGAAGGTATAAATCCAATTTATTCAATAGACATAAAAACAATAAAAAAGATAAGCGCTTTCACGTGCTGAAAACGCACGCTTCATCAGATCTCATTCAATGCCATAAAGTGCTTCACTTTTAAAATAAGTTAAAACCAATAGCAGCGCAAACCCAATCAAGGGATGCTTGATCATTATAACAGCTGTACCTAATCAGTTCCCTTTTTTAATCAAGTATGTTGCCTCTGGGATCCGCTCATATACTGCAACATAAAGATACAGAGCTGTGGCAAATGTAAATATATTATTGCAGGTTTAAAAATTTTTTGTATAACATAAAAAACATGACAGTTATTTTCATTTCTAAGTAATGATCACTTAAAGGGCTTCATTCATTGAACATAACATCACTTATCGAAACTTACAATTTCAAATATAAAATGATTTCATAAATTGTTCATTTGTCATATAGCTTGACAAATCCTTGAATATCAGCGAGTATAAGCTAACTTTGAACATAAAAATAGTGCATAAAAATGTAAAGTTAGAACTCTATGCGTATCGCTTAAAGCTATTTGAACATGGCATATCATGGATCTCGTACATATTCCAAGTAATGCTTACATCATATAACTTGCTTAATTGCAATTGACAACAGAGACCAAAACTGCCCTAGCAAAACTTAATCGCCTTGTATAGAAAATTTTCCTAACTAACTTCTCTGACAAGTTACTTACGGAAGTCTGCAAGGATACCATCAAACACAGATGACTAGATCAGCAGAATCAGTAATTTTAAAAACGCTGTTCCCCTATAAACCATGACTCATGGCAGGAAGCACTGTTTCAACTAGCGTCTAAAAAGTGTATACATTCACTTCACATTATTGACGAGTCCTTGCTTTAAGAACTCATCCATATGATCACTATCGAAACCATCAAATCCAAAAGAAAATAATAACTAGAAACATATAAAAATGTGTAATATCTGGGAAAATGAACAATATGTTCATTTTCGTATTTCACTTAAATTCAACCAAGGTAAAAAGATGTCAAAACCAAATTCTAAACCAGGGTTTGCTCAAATGAGAGTTAATATCATGTTCAATCACTAATGTGTTACATCATATAACCCTACTAACTGTCTCCAGTAAAAGGACTGAAGTCCAAACTTCCTGCCCCAGTCCAGATTAATTATTCATCTTTAATGTTGATCCATATAGTTTAAACTGTATTAACTATCAGTCAACAACACAAAAATAACCATATAAGGCTCATTATGTGCAGTGGAATTTTATGAGATAACAACTCAATCAAGTCAAGCTGATCAAATCATATGTTTATATTATGATAATGTTTGTAAAGAGCATCTAAGGGTGAATTGTGAAACACTCAGAATAAGATTATCTGTCAACCAAAATTGGCTTCAACGATATGTAGTTATTAATACCTGGCTCAATATGGGCTCCTGTTTTAAAGATCCAATCTAATTCTAGTTTAGCTAACTGGTTAGAGTTGTCACCCAGCCTTCCACTTCTCTTTAAAGTTTGTAACACCCTAAACTGTAGAGAAAGAATGTCTAGTCATAGTATGGGCACTGCAGAAGCTGCAGACCTATTTTTTTTAACAAAATTCACCGTACTCACAGAATATAACCCTTTTACATGGCTAAATAGAGTCAGTAAGCATAATACCTAGTTACTGAGGTGGAGTCTAGGGTTGCAAGCATATGGCATGAGAATACAACACCACAGTGGGGTTAATAATGCCCATTGCAGATTGATTGTCCAGGAGAGGAGTGGGTTGATATATTCCCAGATAGACCCATTTTTATCAAGCATCATTTTTCAAGGGTCACTTGAAAATCGTGTTTGAGTCATAGGGGAGAGAAATGTGAAAAAATCAGACACTGTCATCTGTGCTAGCATGTCTGGCTGAGGTTTTGTACATAATTTCAGATTAATCTGTGTAATATATGCCAACATGATTGGCCATGGTATTGTAAATAAATTCTTGTATGTTGTTTAATACTCTGTACAGGATGTTTTAAAAGGTGAACAGTGTTCCTTTACATGTCTAATTGTGCATGTTTGTGAAGGAGATTCTAAATGTAGCCTGTGTCAGCTGATCTGCAGATGATGCCATTGGAATGCTTCCAGTTGCTCTGTGTTTACTTTCAGAGACTGATGACAAGATAGAACTTTCAAAACAGCTGTTTGTTGATGTTCAAAGTGTGAAATGAAATAAGAACTGGAACAGTTAAGACAGTTAACCTAGTTTACAAAAGAGCCTGCTAAAAACAGTTTGAACAGTTGAGTTTAGTTCAGTTCACACTTGAGTTGAGTTGTGTTCACAGTTGTACTGAGCAGTAGATACCCAAAAGGACTCACCAAGAACTGTAAACCTGCCTTTGATCTGTTGTAATATTTAGTTTAGGTCAATGACAGTGTTCTTCAGTTAGATAGGAAATTATAGCTAATTAGTCAGAGTTTTTTTTTTCTAAATGTTGGATTTCTATCCTTTAGTATTAATTTCATTTTCCTGGTGATTGAATTCTGTTTGTTGATATTACTGTTTTATATTTTAATAATTTTGCTCATTATTAAATATTTTTATTATCTTACATTGTGGCTGGTCAATCAGTGTATTCCGTAGTGATTTGGGAGTGCTTATATCTGCTTTGATAATTCCAGGGCCACTGTCTTTCTGGCTGCTTTAGGTCATATGCTACCATTTGTTTTGATATCTAAATTTAATAATTGGACACTCCTTTGAAAGTACATGTAGACACTCTGATTGGTGGCATTTTACCGTATCATTTGGGGGAAAGGACACAGCTAGAAGTTTGTGTCAGACTTTCCCAGAAGTATTTGGATGTGAGATTCAATCTATTTAAGTGAGAGTGTATCAGAGGTCTTAAACTGGGACACATTGCTCTGGAGTGTGTAATAAGGAGTTACATTAGGGGTGGACAGAAGTATGCAGTCCAGTCCCAGGTTATAGAGTATGTTCCTGTTGTGCTCTTAGGGGGAAATTGTGAAATATTCCCCCTGTTTAAGTAATGGTCTGACACTGAAGTCAGTAGTGAGGATTGAAGTTCCTTAGTTACTGACTCAGGATAGTAGGAGACATCACATATTTGTTGCAGTTCGGTGGGTTATTAACCAGACATCATATATTGGTGGCAATTAGATGGGATATTAACTAGACTTCGCAATAACAACCTGTCCTTCTTTTTAAACTAAAAACAATAACCATTCCATTTTATACTTTAAATTTAATATCTGTCTTAAGGTAGGATCATCATTGCCCTTTAAACATTTCATGACTCTATACAAATTCAAAGATGTACTATAAACTGTTGCATCTATTTACCCTAAACCTCCTTTTTCTGTATGCACATTTAAAATTCCCCATTTTTACTGGCTTTATCCTAGCTCTTCAAATAAATGAAAAATAATATTATAGACCTCTTTTTCTAAGATCAGCTGTAAACTAAAACCTTGCTAAATATGCAAACCTAACTATCAAAGTAGAGTTAAGTAAATACACATTTTTGTGAAATGACAATCTAATAGATTTCTAAAAAAGGCACGTTTTCATTTCCACCAAATTTCCTTCCATACCACATCTATAACGTCTTGCTTTCCAAACCTTATTCCAAGAATTTTAACCATTCTCATATTAAATTTAATCCCTCCAGTCAACTCCTCGTATCCTAATCCCTGACTTTTTTCTTTATTTATCAAAAAGCCTATTACATGAATACTTTCCTGTAAATGCTTATCATATTGCACAGACCTATTTTATCCTTAGCAATAATAATATCCTCTGCATAGATTAGCAGCATCAGCAACTTTACTCCCTTTTTTGAAATGTAACTCATCAGTTCTATCTTTCTCTATTCATATGTATTAATATCACATTCATCACTAATACAAATAATATGCCACTCAACAGACAGCCTTGTCTAATGCCTTTCTCAAGTTGTATATCTTTGTTAAGCCATCTGTTTACTAATGCCTTAACTATATTGTACCTATAAGCTGAAATACAATTTTTTTTATTTTTTCACTTATTTTATAAACCTCTAATATCTTCCATAACAATGAATGATGAATCAAATCAAAAACTCTACTTAAATCCTTTACCATTAGTTTTGCATTTACATTCCTATAAAATATATCATCTACTACTTCTCTGATTAGCAATAATAAATACTGGATCTTTTTTCCCTTTTATACCATATACATGTCCTTTTACAACTTTACTTACTTTTTCCTTCATCCTTTATTTGTAAGATTTTCATAAAATTTTTATGATCTGTATTATTTGATACTATTGGCCTCCAGTTCTGTAAATCTCGTTTATCACCTTTTTCCCACATCAATCTAATTATATCCTTGCACAATTCTTTATACCTAAAACCTTCATCTAACCATTCATTTAATACTCTTATAAATACTTTGATCTGTAGTTATGTCCTTATAGATACTATATCCAGTTTCATCTTGTCCTGCAGCCCATTCTGAATTCACTACCTTCAAAAATTGATTGAGTTCTTCTATCTTAATTGTTCTTTCTAAATCTTTATTGTCTTTATCAGACAATGAACACACTTTCTAATTTTTACCAAATTTTGTCTTTTGTCATTCAGATAAATTCTTAATATATTTTTCTACCATTTCCAATATTTTTCTTGTTTATTATATATTCTACCTACAGAATCTTTTATTTCTCTCATGACACTGTTATTCTCTTTAATTAATTTAGTTAGATACGGTGTCTTTTTTTTTTCCTTGCAAAAAATATCTCTGCTTATAAATAACAATTCTATTTTTTCTTATTAATCTTGTATAGCTCTTGCTCTTTTATAAAAAAAATCATTGTTCTTCTACATACAGTCAATAACCTCATTACTTAACTTTTCATAATATATATTTTCCATATTTATCTTTTCTTTTTCCCATATCACACAGCATCTTTTGCACTTCTGTTTAAAGCTTAGCCATCATTCTGACCAGTCCTTATAAAACTCCCACATTCCTATGTGAACGCTCCATAATTTCATCTTATTGTCTTTTGTCTTTACCTTCGCTATCCCATTTCACTTCATTCATTCTTTTCAGACTTTTACCTAGTTTTACATGTTCAGAATTTCCTTTTATCTTGATCCAAATTGTTCTATGATCATAGAAACTAGTCACCAAAACACCTTCTTCTTCCTCTTCTTCTTCTATTAATAAGTTTTCTGGTATCAAAAACTAATCTATTTCCATTCTTGTTCTCCTCTTTTATAAGTCCATGCTTTTTGATTCTAGATTTTAACTGCCCATATTTTCTAATATCCTATGCAAGCTTAACATCATATGCTTTCTTTATGGGTTGTCTCAAATTACAATTGAAATCCCCTAGTACAATAATCTCCATATTATTTGCTACATATTGGATAATGTTCCTAATTATTTCATCCCTCTGCTTTTTGATACATATGCATAAATACCAACAATTCTAATAACTTGATTCCTCCACCTTACATCAACAACTGTGATGTTACATGTTATGACAAAAGTAATGTCTCACACTTTAATTGTATCTCTGGCTAAGATAAGAGGCCTGAACACATTTCCTTCCCAAATTTCCAAATCACCTTATTTTCTTAACATACTTCTATTTGATTTCTTTCAACTTGTGTTAAGAACCTACTTCTTTTAAAATAATCATATTGCATTCCTGCTTACTACACCATTCTAAAATTCCTATTCTTCCCTCTATTTTTTTCAAACTGTTAACATTAAGGACTAGAACTTTGCAAGTAATTTTACCTAAATGTAAGGGACTATATTATGATATCACATGCTCAGAAGAGCAAATGACACATAATCGACCCCATGTAAGCCAAAGCTTACAATGTCCAAACCTCAGAACAGCGTTTTTTTTCCCTTGGAAAAAAATCGCTGTTCCGAAAAAAAAAAAACTGTAAAGCATTACAGAATGTGGGAGGCTTCACCCCCTGACGTGGAGGGGCTGTACCTCACACACACCCCTACTTAAATATACCAATTCCAAGATCACACTACAGTGCCGAAAACAGCAAAGTAGCAAAAGCGGCCAAGCAAATTCTTTCCCAGGGAAAGAATTCGCTGAAAAGCCACTTCACTATTTTGCCTTTTTGCGCTTCTCAGTTAGACAAAGATGCATTCGACAACCTGCGTCTGTGACAGCATAATAGGGATCCTAATGTAATATATGTAATCATCCTTTTCCCTTCTTTCTTTTTTAAATCCCTCTATAATGGTTTTTTTCATACCCCATAATTTTTTACCAATATATTTTGCTTTTTGTTTGACTATATTCCATTTAATCGTATCACTATCACTCAACCCTCACTCTTCTTCCTCTGATCATCCATATTTGCATGTTCCTTCATATTTATTTATTTATTTATTTATTTTACATTTGTTGACCGGGATAGTCTGACTGGATATATGTCCATATGTCCATTTTCAGCAGAGGCCCAGGGTAAAAAAGCTCCAGATAACACAGATAGAACATAACAGATATGAGTCAAACATATTAACAAGGCCCTCTAGTAGGTACTCACAATATACACAGTGTGTAATAGTATACAAAAACAACAGGTCACAGCAAGCTATTATGAACAAGAGATGTGCATAATATTAATTTAAATAAGGCATTGAATAAGTAGTGATTAATCAGGGTTAGTACAGGGAGAAAGCCAGTGCTCTTTAAAATACTGTTTGAGGCCTTTTTTTAAAAGACTTAGAGAAGGTTTGAGGGTAAGGTTAGATGGAAGTGAATTCCAAGTTTTACAAACAATGTTGGTAAACAGGGACTCGCTGGCTGAATTAATGGCTTTGTGGGTTTGGACCAACAGTTTATTGGATGATCATAGTTGCCTTGAAATATTGTATGGCTTTATGATATTTTTGAGTGCCGGAGTATTTTTAGGGTGGTACAGAATTTTGTGTGCTACTATAAGCTGATTGAGCAGATGTAGGCTAGGCAATTCTAGCCACCCGAAAAGACTGAGGTTTTGACAGTGATGTGTCTTATATGTTGAGCCTTTGGAAAATCTGGCAATATGTTTGTAACAGTGAGAGAGCTTACTAAATTCAGTTTTGCTCAAATTGGAGAGTATGGGGGAGGCATATAGAAGGGTAGAGAGTAGGTGTGAGTGGGTGATTGCAGTCCTAGCTAATGGAGTTAGAAAAGGATTGCTTCTATATAATGAGCCAAGCTTCTTATCATTGTTTTTTATAGTTTTATTGATATGCAGATCAAATTTGAGATTATTGTCCATTATTACTCTTAAAAGCTTGGTATGGTCATCTGGAGAGATAAAAGTACCATTGTTGGATGTTATGGAGAAGGAAAATGGGGTGGATCTACTGGTGGGAGTAAAGAGGAGCAGTTTAGTTTTGTTGGGGTTTAACAACAGATGGTGATTAGATAGCCAATTTTAAACTTTGTTAAATGTGTTTTGGGTTAAGGTTTGCAAGTCTAAACCTGTCTTTTTCATTTTGCATCACTTCCTCTCTATCCATAACATTTGTGATTTATTTTTGTGTTTCCACTATTCCTAATTCTTTCTCTGTAACTTTATTTTTACCATGCTGTTTTATTCTGTTTCTTGTTTACACTTCTACCTCATTTCCTTTTTCTTCATACTCTCCCACCAAATAACCCACATTTTTACACTTATAACATTTCAGTTCACAGTTCCATGCATCATGTCCTATTTCCCCACATGTAAAACATCTTTTAACACAGTTCTTAATTGAATTATCATTTTTTCCACACATAAAACATTTTTGGCTGTCCCCAATATTTTACCATGCCTCTGTCACTATTGACATTTATGAAACTTGAAATATGCACAGTAATCTCATTGTCTAATTTTAAAATCACATTGCAGTTTCACACCCCAGTCCACAAACCTCTGTTATCATATATTTTAGGCACACTTAATACATTTTTACATAATTTTAATTAATGTCCTTTTAAATTCTCATTTTCTACTTCAGTCCTAAATGAAATATTAATTTTCTTCTTAGTTTACCTGTAGAAGGGCTTGCACGTACACATACAAATTCCATGGCAAACAGTCTTTCTTTTTTTCATATGCTACTAGGAATTTTTCCAATATCTGACCAGTCTCGAAAATAATGTCATAAAAAGTCTCTCTATTAATATGGATACATGTTCTCACCTCATTAGGTTTAATTCCTAGTGTTGTAATAATTTCATCCCATTCCTTGTAGCTGTCTATCTCTGATTCTTTTTTTTTTTCAATTCATACTTTAAAAAGTCTTTTGCTTCTTACATTTACATCTTTTTCTTCTTTCTTGCTTTCCTTCCCCACTTTTGCCATCTCCTTGTAAGATTTTCTCTCACCTGACCCATTTAGATCTGCTGAACATCTTCCTTCTAAATCTTTTCCATCAGCTCTCCCCATGACATATCTTTGCCACTTTCTGGTTCACTCATGTTGATTAAATCCATTAATAAATCATCCCACAACCCTCCTGAGTGGAGGGCTGTAACAATGCTTTCTTGTGTTGAAACCTCTTCATCGAAGAGGTTTTGCTGAAAGAAATCTTCTGAGTCCATTTGCAATCATTCTGACTCTTTAAATTGCTCTTGAAAAGGTTCAACTACCATTTCTGATTCCTTCACCATGCCATAATTGTTAACCAAGGTCTCCTCACTTTCCACTACCTAGTTTAAAGAATCCACTGCTTCTGCTGTTCTACTAACAGCACCATAATTGCTTTCATCCTCTGCATACTGCTTTTCTCCTTCTATAATCGCAACTGCCTCTACCTGCTTATCTGAGCCACCTTCATGCTTGAAACAGAAACTGGAAATGCCACAATCAAATGTGTCTCAGACATGTACAGTAGGGGAAGTTCCCTGATGTCACAGGTGGATGCAGTACTAGGTGACCTGGCTGGAAGAGGGCTTGCTGTCCCTGAAGCTGCCACAGCATTTAGTTTTTAATAAAAATAAATACATTTCTACCTTAAAGGCATTCATATGTCTGTGTGTGTGTGTGTGTGTGTGTGTGTGTGTGTGTGTGTGTGTGTGTGTGTGTGTGTGTGTGTGTGTGTGTGTGTGTGTGTGTGTGTGTGTGAAATGCCCTAGTTAGGCATGGCAAGTTAGTTAATTTGCTCAGCCGCAAACCCTGTTCCTTAGTTAGAGGAGACAAGTACCTAAATCCTTTACATTAACTATCAGAGCACTCAACATGCATTTTCAAGAGACTGAGTTTCAGTGCATATTCAAGGAATTGTGGGCTTCAATGTATTTTCAAGGAATTGTGACCTTCAGTACAATTTTTAAGGAATTGTGTGCTTCAAAGAAAGAGAAGTTTATTGTTGCCCATACTAAGTCTGTTTTCAATTTACAACTGTTTTGTTTAGCAACTGGTCAACACTGTTTTTGCTATAGAATTTGAAAGCAGTGTTAGTAGCACCACAAGTAGCATACTTATTTTTGATGAAGAAGGCTATGGGTTCTATTCCCACACCAAGTAGATGGATTGCTGATACTGTGTTGTACTTTTGGGGGAATGCTGCAGTCCTCCTTTGGATGAGATGCCTAGTAACTATGACCCTTTTGTCAATGTGCCATTCATTCCTTATTGCAATATAGCCAGCTTACCATTTTTTAATGTCACCTATGCAATTTATTCTTCAAGTCCAGTAGGCACTAAATTTGTAGATGAAACACTGTAATATAAAGTTGCTTGCTAGTAGTTAACAATCTTTTTAATGTGGGATTATTCAGATGGCTTTTACTTCTGCAGAGTTGTGTATATTGACTGACACTGAGTGGCCTTTTAAGGATGAAATGTTTTGAAATGGGTGGTGTTGTCAT
Organism: Protopterus annectens; assembly: GCF_019279795.1. Taxonomy (NCBI): domain Eukaryota; kingdom Metazoa; phylum Chordata; order Ceratodontiformes; family Protopteridae; genus Protopterus; species Protopterus annectens. Next base: position 1,002,619,733 of record NC_056735.1, on the reverse strand, counting down.
TTTTGATTCATACATTCTGTGTCATTGCTTACTGGAAAATGTTCAAAACTACACATTTAAAACACAATCTAAAAAGTGGTGCTCCATTATACAAGGAATATAATTCCATACAATCAAAAAGGTGAATCAAAGAACACATGCATGTCAACATGGTCCTAAAAATGTATGCAGGGGGAATATGCTTTGAAAATAGCTCAAAGGTAAACTTTGAGTTTGTGTTTCAGTGCTGTTTTAATGACTGTGAGTTTCAAGGGCAGAGAAGTTTACTGTTAATGCTAAATCTGTTTTCATTGTGAGACTTTATTATTTTGTTTAGCAAATGTCTATCAGTGTTTATTCTGTAAGATTTGAAATAAAAGTTTTAAATTAAATCTAAATGTCTGTAATCAGTTGTAGAAACAAAGAAGAAAACAGTATGCAGACTGACACGTTTGAACAGTGTTTATGGTAAATGGGGAGAAAAAACCCAAGTAATGGAACACTGTAATAGCTGCAGGAGGGGGGCTGCTTTGTGTGTGTAGGGGGTGATCCATTACCTTGCTGAGGGCCCCATTTTACCAAGATCTGGCTCTGCCTGGTGCCGAGGCCAAATTTTGCCTAGTCAGTATGAATACCAGCTTGGGTCTTCTTTAAAAGGAGCCCATTGGCCAACTGGGATTAACTCAGTCAACAAAAAGTGTAAGTAAATAAATAAATACTCTGAACTAAAAAAAAGTTTATTTGCATGATTTTCCTTTCTAATTATATATTGATTTGCTGACAAGTGATTTCCATTTTCTGGCATACTTATTAAGTTCCACATAGGAAAGACTATGATAAAACAAACATTCAGAAAAGTTTTACATTTTCAAATGACATAACTGTTACACATGGCTGTATGCATGACTTTGTTTGTGTGTGTGTGTGTG